>NW_023458579.1:247980-249529 GCF_013731165.1 Rhagoletis pomonella
TGTTTTCAGCTGCATATATGGAGAAGTTATAACAAAGAATCTCATATTTGAACAATCAGTTGTATGCTGGCTGTAGGTTATAGCGACCCGATCTTCGCCATTTTCACTGTAAGTATTTTTTTTGATATTGGGTGGAAATATTGCCAAATTTCATGTTCCCAGCTGCATAGATGGAGGAGTTATACAAAAAAATCGCATATTTGAACAATCAGTTGTATGGGAGCTATATGTAAAAGTGACCCGATCTTTGTTATTGTAAGTATTCTGTTGATAATGGGTGGAAGTATTGCAAAATTTCATGTTCCTAGCTGCATAAATTGAGGAGTTATGTATAACGAAAATTCTCAAAATTGAACAACAGTTAAATGGGAGATATATGGTATAGTGACCCAATCTTTGTTATTTTCACTGTAAGTATTCTGTTAATAATCAGCGAAAACGGTGCGAAATTTCATGTTCCTAGCTGCGTAAATGGAGAAGTTTTGGCAAAAAAAGCTCATATCTGAACAATCAGCTGTATGGAGGCTATAGGTTATAGCGACCCGATCTGCGCCATTTTAACTGAAAGTATTCTTTTGATAATGAGTGACATCAGTGCAAAATTTCATTTTCCTAGCTACTTAAATGGAGGACTTATAACGAAAAATCGTATATCTGAACAATCAGTTGTATGTGAGCTATAGGTTATAGTGACCCGATCTTTGTAATTTTCACTCTAAGTTTTCTGTTGAAGTTTTCTGTTGGTATTGCAAAATTTCATGTTCCTAGCTGCATAAATGGAGAAGTTATAACGAAAAATCTCATATCTGAACAATCTGTTGTATGGGAGCTATATGTTATAGTGGTCCGATTCTTCCAGTTCCAACAAATGATTAATACATTATAAAAATACACCCACCTACCAAATTTTATCCGGATCTTTCGAAAACTGCGAGACTAGATTGCATACAAACAGACGGACATGGCAAAATCGAAAATCCGAAATTTTATATTTTCCCCCCAAACGGGGACTAATTTCTTCCCGTTTTTCTTCTTATTCCACTGAGCTAAGGCAGCATCAAATCGAGCTTTCACAACGTCCAACACCTTGTTTTATCACATCATGGACTAAAATGTGAAAACCACTATGTCTCTAAAACCAATTATGCTGGGGAATTGAAACATAGCACGGATCCATACATTGTAAATACCCTACTTACGGCGAAAAATGGTAGGTACTGGAAAAGTGGGCATGGCACCCCCCATACAAAATGAAATTCTCATATCGCTTATCTGTGGAACCGCTTATGCTAACGTCTTGAAATTTGATACAGAAAGATATGTTACAGATACCGTACTTACGGCGAAAAGTGAAAGTAAAGATTCTCCGGGTGCAAAAACAATAAAATTGGCTGAAGGTGTTACTCTTGCTGCCGTCTTTTCAAAATTAAAACAGCTGGAAGTGAAGGTCTAGCAACAAACGGACCATCTTCTGCCGCTGGTTGCGAGTGTATCTCTAAAATTGGCGGAATTGGAAATAAAACTGTCGAAGAGAATCAATGAAGAGTTC
>NW_023458579.1:249629-251179 GCF_013731165.1 Rhagoletis pomonella
GAACTCTTCATTGATTCTCTTCGACAGTTTTATTTCCAATTCCGCCAGTTTTAGAGATACACTCGCAACCCGCGGCAGAAGATGGTCCGTTTGTTGCTAGACTTTCACTTCCAGCTGTTTTAATTTTGAAAAGACGGCAGCAAGAGTAACACCTTCAGCCAATTTTATTGTTTTTGCAGCCGGAGAATCTTTACTTTCACTTTTCGCCGTAAGTACGGTATCTGTAACATATCTTTCTGTATCAAATTTCAAGACGTTAGCATAAGCGGTTCCACTGATAAGCGATATGAGAATTTCATTTTGTATGGGGGGTGCCATGCCCACTTTTCCAGTACCTACCATTTTTCACCGTAAGTAGGATATTTACAATCTATGGATCCGTGCTATGTTTCAATTCCCCAGCATAATTGGTTTTAGAGATATAGTGGTTTTCACATTTTAGTCCATGATGTGATAAAACAAGGTGTTGGACGTTGTGAAAGCTCGATTTGATGCTGCCTTAGCTCAGTGGAATAAGAAGAAAAACGGGAAGAAATTAGTCCCCGTTTGGGGGGAAAATATAAAATTTCGGATTTTCGATTTTGCCATGTCCGTCTGTTTGTATGCAATCTAGTCTCTCAGTTTTCGAAAGATCCGGATAAAATTTGGTAGGTGGGTGTATTTTTATAATGTATTAATCATTTGTTGGAACTGGAAGAATCGGACCACTATAACATATAGCTTCCATACAACTGATTGTTCAGATATGAAATTTTTCGTTATAACTTCTCCATTTATGCAGCTGGGAACATGAAATTTTGCAATACTTCCACCCATTATCAACAGAAAACTTAGAGTGAAAATTACAAAGATCGGGTCACTATAACCTATAGCTCAATTACAACTGATTGTTCAGATATACGATTTTTCGTTATAAGTCCTCCATTTAAGTAGCTAGGAAAATGAAATTTTGCACTGTTGTCACTCATTATCAAAAAAGAATACTTTCAGTTAAAATGGCGCATATCGGGTCGCTATAACCTATAGCCTCAATACAGCTGATTGTTCTGATATGAGATTTTTTGCCAAAAGTTCTCCATTTACGCAGCTAGGAACATGAAATTTCGCACCGTTTTCGCTGATTATTAACAGAATACTTACAGTGAAAATAACAAAGATTGGGTCACTATAACATATATCTCCCATTTAACTGTTGTTCAATTCTGAGAATTTTCGTTATACATAACTCCTCAATTTATGCAGCTAAGAACATGAAATTTTGCAATACTTCCACCCATTATCAACAGAATACTTACAATAACAAAGATCGGGTCACTTTTACATATAGCTCCCATACAACTGATTGTTCAGACATGCGATTTTTTTTGTATAACTCCTCCATCTATGCAGCTGGAAACATGAAATTTGGCAATATTTCCACCCAATATCAAAAAAATAATTACAGTGAAAATGGCGAAGATCGGGTCGCTATAACCTACAGCCAGCATACAACTGATTGTTCAGATATGAGATTCTTTGTTATAACTTCTCCATATATGCAGCTGAAAACA
>NW_023458579.1:251279-259847 GCF_013731165.1 Rhagoletis pomonella
AAAAAAATTCTGCCAACGGTTGACGTAAAGTCCGTACTATTAAAGTCTATGTTATACGATGATGGTACTCGATTTAAAATCAGTACAGTATTTACTTCAGTTTATTATTTATTATTATTATTATTTTATTCTATGAGTATGTCGTTTTGAATATCCACTTTCAAAAATAATGCCGCATAAATCGATCACTATTTGAATATTGCTTTAAATCTAATTAGTTTAACAAAAAATTCACGCTCAATTGGTTGTATATCTCATGTGATTTTCGGTCCAAAATTTTGTTTAATATTATACCGAACGTGGGCTGAGAATGGCGTTTAACGTACTAGCTCGAATCTTTTTATGGACCAAGTTGTTTGCTTCCGGGAGGCACTGAAGGCCTTGAATACTTGGGAGTATTACCTGTATCTCCTTGGGTCCCTTCTGTCGCCAACAAGGTACGCAACAAAGATCAAGACTATCCACCCCCGAAATTACCGGAAGACAAAATAAGACTGAGAATATTCAACCTGTTTGAGAATGTTAAATGAGATTACTTTGATACGAGTTTCAAATTATATTGGGAATGAATACCCACAGAAATTACAAAAATAAACAAAAAGTTATAGTTTGGTTCAATTAATATTACCCGTGTTATGTTGTTGTTGTTGTAGCGGCTACTAAGCCCCGTTCGGGGCGGTTCATCCATCAACGTTGTCGTCAATTTCAGCTAGGGGGAGGCCCAGGAAGTGTGCTACTTCCACAGTTGCTGTCCATAGGGACAGGGGCGTTAGCTGAGTGGGGTTCTCAGGGCATGTGAAGAGGTGCCCGGAGTCATGTGGCGCTCTCCACATCCCGGGCATTGGTTGGGCACATCCTCGTTGATTCTGCTCAAGTAGGAGTTAAGCCTGCTGCAATAGCCAGAGCGAAGTTGGGCTATTGTAGTGCGGGTCTCTCGAGGCAGACAAAGTTCTGTCCCGTCCACGTCCGGTGGTTGTGTGCTTAGAACGGCATTCACAGGCTGATTCCCTGTGAATGCCGTCCAGGGCCTGCCGGTAGGTTGACGGGTCCAGAGGTTGTTTGCTAAACCTCTGGACTTCGTCCGTCAGTTCGTAAAGATGCCTCCTGCATGCCGTGGCGAGGGCTTTTCCGCGAGCAGCTGTCCGCTGGGATGGCCACGTCTGTGGCTCCCAGCAAGGAACTGCTTGCAGAGCATTATATTATGCTCCTTTACTGGGAGCATCTGGGCCTCGTCATGTAGGTGGTGTTGGGGCGTCATCAGGAGGT
Organism: Rhagoletis pomonella; assembly: GCF_013731165.1. Taxonomy (NCBI): domain Eukaryota; kingdom Metazoa; phylum Arthropoda; class Insecta; order Diptera; family Tephritidae; genus Rhagoletis; species Rhagoletis pomonella. The sequence goes on from NW_023458579.1 coordinate 252,546, forward strand.
ATCCTGTCGCAGTTATTACGTGTTATGGCAGGTCTGTAGCTTCATCCACTGCGTCCTGCTAGTCCCCGGCGACCATACAGGCGCTGCATAGTTAAGAACCGGCCGGCCAATTGCCTTGTATGTTGCCAACAACGTCTCTTTATCTTTGCCCCAAGTGCTACCGGCCAGCGACTTGAGGACATTGTTTCGGCTCTGTACTTTGTTGACAATTAAGGTTGTATGCGCCGAAAAGGAGAGCAGACTGTCGAAGGTAACTCCGAGGATTTTCGGGTTATTCACCGTCGGTATTGTTACGCCATCGACGTGAATACCCAGTGGCAGTCTAACCTCCTTGGCACAGGTGGTGAAAAGGGTTGCCGAGGATTTCGCAGGGGATAGGGCAAGGCTCCTTGCAGTGAAGAAGCGAGAAAGTTGGGAGAGGTAACCGTTTACTTTCGAGCACAAGTCATCAATTCCATTCCCAGACGCCATGATCGAACAATCGTCAGCATAGGAGACTATATTAACACCCTCTGGTGGCTGAGGAAGCTTTGAGATGTAATAATTAAACAGTAGCGGGGACAGGACACCACCCTGTGGTACCCCCTGTTTAATTTTACGTGGCTTGCTAGTTTTGTCTCTGAAAATTACTGCAGAGTGTCGACCACTCAGGTAATTCGCCGACCACCGTTTGTGTCCCTGTGGAAGTGAGGAGGCCTCTATATCTTCTAGTAGCGTTGAATGACTGACAGTGTCGAACGCCTTGGACAGGGCCAATGCTACTAGAATAGTTCTCTCACAGGGGCGGTTTCGGTTTAGGCCACGAGTTATCTGAGTGTTTATGGCGTTAAGTGATGTTGTTGTGCTATGCACTTTACGGAACCCATGTTGATGCTTCGCTGGGGTCAGGTGGTTCGTAAAGTGCGGGAGCAACAGGGCCTCGAGTGTCTTCGCTACCGGGGAAAGGAGAGTTATCGGGCGATAGGACTCTCCTTTGTTGGCTGGTTTCCCCGGTTTGAGCAGTGGGACTACTCTCCCCATTTTCCAGATGTCTGGAATGACGAGCGTGGCCATAGACAGGTTGAGGACCTCCGTTAGGTATGCTACTCCCGCAGGACCCAAATTTTTTCAGCATCAACATGCATATTCCGTCGGGTCATATGGCTTTGGAGGCTTTCGCCTTCTCGATGGCTACCCTGACCACACCGCTGGTGAAAACAAGAGGCGCACTAGGTTTTGGCATTTTGTGAAGGCTTCTGGTCACTCGACGTTTGGCTTTATCCACCGGAGGATGTAGATTGAACTGCCGGGAGGTCTTCAAATGCTCTTCCCGTTTCTTCCGTTTATGTACGTTCACAAGTTGCCGAATCTCCGAATTGAGATCCCTAATACGGGGATTTCCGGGATCGGCCTAACGAAGGTTGACGCGCTCATCAGCTAGAACAGCCGCTTCGGCAGGAAAATTCGGACGTGGATCCTTAAAACATCCTGCTGGGATGAAACGAGCTGCAGCAGCGGTGACAACCCTGCGGAACTTACGTTCACCTACATTAACGCGGTTGGTATGGGTAGTGCAGTGAAGGCGCCCTCAGTAACATACGTGAAGTCTTTCCAGTCAGCTTTGGAAAAGTTAACATAAGTCCGGTGATCCACGGAAGCAAAGTCGGCAGGTTTATCAATCAAGATGACTATGGGCAGATGGTCTCATGCTAGGGTCAGCATAGGTCGCCATGATACGCTGTTTATCAGACCAGCGCTGACAATTGTTAGATCTGGCGAGCTGCAGCAGCTGCCCATAATCCTGGTGGGTGCGTCGTCGTTTGTGCAGAATGTCGAATCGTCTATCTGCTCAGCCAGATGTATTCCCCTACGATCATTTAACAGGCTTGAGTGCCAAAGATCGTGGTGCGCGCTAAAGTCACCAACTACCATACGGTTTTCACCTCTGAGTAGCGCACCTATTTCAGGGTGATATCCTGCCGGGCAGCTGGTGATATACATTAAATATTTCGAGCTCAACATCGCCTGACCGGATAGCAATACCCTGACATTCTAGGATGGTATCCCTGCGGTCGATGTCTGCTTCAATGAGACGATACTGCACGGTGTGATGCGTGATGAACACTAAACCTCCACCAATATCTCGCTCGCGATCTCGACGGTGCACGTTGTATCCGGCGCAATTCAACAGGGTTGAATTTCCGTGCAACTTCGTCTCTTGGACAGCAGCTATTAATATTCCATGCCTTCCCATAAAGACAGTTATCTCCTCGATCTTGCTCTGGAGTCCGTTACAGTTAAATTGTAGCACCTTTGTGTGCCTTGGGAGACCGATAGTGATGTGTGGTGTTAAAGAGTTGTGTTGCCTGCCGCCACCCTGCTGTACGTGCTGCAAAAGGGGGTGCTGCCTTGTGGTGGTGGTTGGCGGCGTCGCGGGGGAGGGATGCGACGGGGCAGCCCAGCAGGAGCCCACACAGTCACTCGTCCAATCTCGCGTGTTGCGAAGTCCTGAGCACGCCTTAAAGTGGCACCAGCCGAGTCAAGAGTTGCACTTGACTGATGTCACGTTACGGTATATTCTGGACTGACAAACAGAGCAGATTGTTGGAGGGACTATGAGTAGCCGGCGGCGGTGTGTGGGTGCTATTGTGTTTGTTTGTGTGTCTATTGTTGTGTTGTGTTGGGGTGTGGGTGTGTTGATTGTGTGCTGCCCAGGCGGGTGGTGGTTTGCCGTGTAGGCTGTCCGGTTCGCACAGAATGGGGCCACGAACGACGTGGTCCATTGCCGGTGCGTACGTAGGCCCGAGCAGTTACGGAGGTGACTCCACCCGTCAGAGGCATTGCACCTGACGGAGGTGGAGTTTGTATGCAGTCGTCTTCTGGCCCTGGGTTTGACTCTATGCCAGCCCTGAGCAGAAGGGTGCGGAGAAGGTATAGCCCCAGAATCGAGCAACGTTTGATGGATTTCGCCGAAACAACAGCCCTTGGTCGGGTAAAACCCGAGTCATTCCGGTACGTGGAACCGGCTGTCATGGGAATGTGTTATCGGTTACGTTGCTTGAACTTATACCGAATTAATGAATTAAATGATCAAAATATCCACAAAAAATTTTATTGAAAACGAGTTCCAATAAAAATCATTAGATCATGCCGTGTGAAGATTGAGGACGATATTGATTTACAGTGATTGAGAATTCAAAAGATAATTATTTTATATATACAGTATATTTTGCTTAGCTGCACATCCTTCTTTGCACGTAAAACTTGTGCACGTAATCGAAAAAGGCACTTAAGCGAATTTTCTTTACTACTTCAATGAGGAAGGTATCCGAATCCCTATGAAACCAAATATTGGCGGAGCACTTACCATATAGAAATTACTGCAAGCGAAATTTTTACGGAATGTTATCAAATTATCTATATAACTACATAAATTGATAGCCATTTTCGTTGTTCTGCGAGATGAGCAAAATAAATAAAAGGTTGTAAAATTAGGTAATTGTAGGGCCAGTGCAGGTAAACGTAATTCTTTCATTGATAATTGATACTAGTCGCACAATTTTTAAGGCAGGTATCGCCAATGTGCAGGTATGTTGAATGCATCTATCGGAGCAGTTTTCTTATAAATGTTAAAAATAATGCTTTTGATGCGCATTTTGGGGTAGGTATCTTAAATGTGCACTTAAGCATAGAGGCAGCAAAGCAAAATATACTGTATTATTTTATGACCAACAAAATGAGAAAAACGACTAAAAGATTTTAATTTTTCCTTAAATCTAATTTTATGATGTATTAAATTGATTCAATGAGGAAATTGCTATTTTCCCTCAGCTGAGCATACGGTTATTTTATGCCGGGCTTAAGTGTGGTTAGGTTCAACAAAAACTTACACTTTTTTCTTTTTTGTTTACCCGTTTAGTTGGGAGCCAAGGACTTGCTTGACCTTAGTTTGTCGGTCCAAACAGGAATCTTTATTTACGGTTGATGAATAGCTCGTTTCCAATGGATGGTGGCAAGAAAGTGGCTGACTTACGTGTACTGATTTTGTATTACCGGCTTATGGTGACTCAATTGCGTTCAAATGAATAGTCCAGATTTGATGATCACAACTTCTTTATACTACGCAACCACATGGCTGCGGATTTGCCGGAAGGAATGTGACGGCACCTTTGCCTCTATTAACTCGATACAAGAAAAAAAAAGCTTTTTGCAGTCAGCCTTTTTCCTTATACTAGAGTGCCAGTTACTGTCGAAATTCGACAGTTTTTCTAGTTTTTAGGAGCCTTGGAGAGGGTTTCTAACTTAACACGTAGCAAAACTTATACGATACAAATTAACTTACCGGAACATCTTCTGCTTTGGAACTAAAATGAAACTAAATTTTTTTTATCTTAGAAGGTCTTTGGACTTCAGCAGGACTTAGAATTGACCCGATACATTCCACTTTATCGATAAATATTAATGATTTGATACATATCGATAGTTCGATGAATTTCAAAAACACTAAAATCATATAACTCAACAAAATTCGTTAACTCGACCAATTTAAATAACTGTGAAATTCGAGGGCTCGATAAATTTCGATAAATCAAAAATGTAAATTCTTTGGATACCTTTAAAAAATTTTACTTTGACAGCTCCCCATTTTTCGAAAGCTATCGAAAAATTTTGATAACTCATTACACTCTGTTAGCACGATAAAATTCGATAAGCAGTGATATATCGATAAGCTTATATAATATTGAAATTTCGATTAATGGATATATTTTGAAAATTCCATAAACTTCGATTCCATGAATCAACCAATTTCAGTAGATCAATAATTATCGATAACTCTGTTAGTTGAAAGAACTCCATGCATTACTACAACTCGATAAATCTCGTTAAGTCTATAAATAATGATAATTCAATAAATATCGATAACTTGATACATTTCTTTAACGTGACAAATTTCGATAATCCCACATGTTTTTATAGCTCGTTAACTATTCGTGAATTCGGCAACTAAGCTTCTGTGTCTATAAATTTCGACAACTCAATAAACATTGATCAATTTGAATAATTCGATACGTTGTGATAACTTAATACGCATGGATAAATTTCGATAATTATAAACTTCGATGATTCGATAAATTTCAGTAACTTTTATGGAAAATTTGAATTCAGTTACCCTAATTCTTATGTATTTCTCATTGTCTCCATTTTCGCCTTTATCTCCATTTTCGTCTTTATCTTCACTTTTGCCTTCTTTTTATGTCTTCATCGTTATCACTTGTTTCTTCATCTTCATATTATCTTTATTTCAAAGTTTAATTTTAAATACGAAGTAAAAACTGCGAAAGAGATTAAATTGAACAGGTTGCAAAAACAACCATACACAAATATGGAAATTTTTAAACAACGATTTTAAACCAATTTCGAAACTATAAAAACTCTCCTCATCTACAGAATTACCTTTCCAACGGTGTTCTTGGTTTTGAAATCGGTAAATTTACCTTGGTCTTCATCTTTGTTTTTATCTTTCATATCTTTGCTTTTATCCTTTTCTTTATCTATTCACGTAGATGAGATGTGATGACGGTGATAAGATGTGACGTGATTTTACGTCATAAATAGGATGTCGTGTCATGTGCTGTCATATCCTGTGATGTCATGTCATATGATGTCATACCATATGATGTCATATCATGTGATGCCACGTTATGTAATGTGATGTTACGTCATACGATGTCATATCGTGTGCTGTCAAGTCATGTGATGTCATACTATATAATGTGATGTCATGTCACGTGATATCGTGTGATATGATATCATATTATGTGATGTAATATAATGTGATGTCTCATCATATCATGTGATATAATGTGATGTGATGTCACGTAATGTGATCGCATTCCATGTTCCGATTATTAAATCGGTAACCCTGTCGATAACTGTTACCATAAAAATATCGATAACAATATCCATAAACATATAGAAAAATACATCGATTTATTCATCGATATATAACAATCATCAGTATCAATTATTATACATATCGATAACAATATAAATGAATAAAAAGATAACAAAATCAATTATTTAATCGATTATTATACTATTATAACAATATCCATTATTGTATCGATAACAATATCGATTATTTTATTGGTTATTATATCGATTACAATAGCGGTTATTTAATCAATAACAGTATCGATAACAATATCGATTATTTTATCGGTAGCAATATCGAGTTTTATATCGATAACAATAACGATCTACATCCTCATCCTTTTCTTCATATTTATCTTTATTTTTGCATATTCCTCTTCACCTTTACCTTAAGGTGTTTAAATTTACTTTGATCTTCGTTTTTGCCTGTACCTCTAGGCATCTTTGTTTTTGTTTTTATTCTCAAACCGCTAAACCGCTGAGAACTATTTCCATGTGCATTATTCCCCTTGAATTTAACAATTTACTCCCAACCAACCAACTGCTGCTAAAAAAGTTACACTTCATAAATTCAAGAAATGTTCTTACCCTTTTAGTTACCCTAATTCTTATGTATCTGTCATTGTCTTCATTTTCGTCTTTATCTTCACTTTAGCCTTCTTTTTTTTGACTTAATCGTTATCATTTATTTCTTCATCTTCATATTTATCTTTATTTCAAATCTGTAGTGAAACAACAGGCGAAACATGTCAAATTGAACAGCAGCAACATCTATACACAATTCGAAAAGGTTTAAACGACGGTTTTGGCCGTAATTTTCAACCAATTGTGAAACCATAAAAACTCTGCTCATCTACGGAAAAATGCCTTTCCAACGGTGTTCTTGGTTTTGAAATCGGTTCGGTAGAATCGCCAAACGAACGGAGACAAAATTTATGTTAGCGTATTAATATATAGATTTGCTTGGACGCAGTCGATTTCACTTTCCACTTTCCACTGAGGGGTGAGTATCGACTCCCCGAATGTCGCCAGCTTTTAATACAAGGTTTTAAAACACTTTAATTACTTGGTTGTAATTCCGTTCTTGCGAGGGCTGCTGAGTGTGGTTCGTTCCGTGTCCAATTCGGAAAAAGGAAATATATTTTCCTAGCCTCGTGGTATGTGACCACCGATTCTTTTATCGTATGTCAGTGTGGGCGTTTTCATAGTGGCCATGTCAATTCGTGTCTACACTGATATAATGGTTCGTGTCTTGAATTACTCTTGGTTACGTACATTCATCTGGCAATCCCCCCATTTTGAAGTTTAGCTTTGACAGTTTTGTTATGTTTACATTTCTCATAATCGTTCTTATGTCTATTATTTGGCCAATAAAAATAATAGATCAAT
>NW_023458579.1:259947-268742 GCF_013731165.1 Rhagoletis pomonella
AAAGCTTGTATTAAAAGCTGGCGACATTCGGGGAGTCGATACTCACCCCTCAGTGGAAAGTGGAAAGTGAAATCGACTGCGTCCAAGCAAATCTATATATTAATACGCTAACATAAATTTTGTCTCCGTTCGTTTGGCGATTCTACCGAACCGATTTCAAAACCAAGAACACTGTTGGAAAGGCATTTTTCCGTATGGTTTCACTTCTTCTTCTTATTTGGCGCTGTAACCGCCTAAGCGATTTTGGCCGAGTCCAAAACAGCACGCCAGTCATATCTCTTCTGTGCTAACTGACGCCAATTGAAAATGCCAAGTGAAGCCAAGTCCTTCTCCACCTGGTCTTTCCAACGCAGAGGAGGCCTTCCTCTTCCTCTGTTCCCAGCATCGCGGCCCGCGTTGAATATTTTCAGAGCAGGAGCGTTTCTGTCCATCCGAACGACATGGCCAAGCCAGCGGAGCCGCTGAATTTTAATTCGCTGCACTATGTCTATATCGTTGTAAAGCTCATACAGCTCATCGTTAAATCGTCTGCGATATTCGTCATCACCAACGCGTAAAGGTCCGTAAATCTTTCTCAGAATCTTTCTCTCGAAAACTCCAAGAGCCGCCTCATCAGATGCTTTCATTGTCCATGCTTCCGCGCCATACACCAGCACAGGCATGATGAGTGACTTATAGAGTGTGATCTTTGTACGACGAGAGAGGACTTTACTTCTCAATTGCCTACTCAGCCCAAAGTAGCACTTGTTGGCAAGAGTGATTCTCCGTTGGATTTCAAGGCTGACATTATTATTGGTGTTAATGCTGGTTCCCAAATAAACGAAGTCGTCTACTTTTTCAAACTTGTAACTGTCAACAGTGGGTGCCAAGACGCGTATGCTCTGACTGTTTGTGTGCTGACAGGAGATACTTCGTTTTGTCCTCGTTCACCACCAGACCCATTCGCTTTGCTTCTCTATCCAATCCCGAGAAGGCAGAACAGACGTAGCCCTTGTTTTTACCGATAATATCGATGTCGTCGGCATACGCCAGTAATTGTACGCTCTTATAAAGTATTGTGCCTGAGCGGTTCAGTTCTGCGGCTCTTATTATCTTCTCCAACATAAGATTAAAGAAATCACACGAAAGGGGGTCCCCTTGTCTGAAACCTCGTTTGGTATCAAACGGCTCGGAGAGGTCCTTCCCTATTCTGACGGAGCTGGTGGTATTGCTCAACGTCATTTTACACAGCCGTATTAGTTTCGCGGGGATACCAAATTCAGACATCGCGGCATAAAGGCAACTTCTCTTCGTGCTGTCGAAAGCGGCTTTGAAATCGACAAATAGATGGTGTGTGTCGATCCTATTCTCGCGGGTATTTTCCAAGATTTGGCGTATTGTGAATACCTGATCTATGGTGGATTTTCCAGGCCTAAAGCCACACTGATAAGGTCCAATCAGCTCGTTGACGGTGGGCTTCAGTCTTTCGCACAATACGCTCGATAAGACCTTGTATCCTATGCTTAGAAGGCTAATTCCGCGGTAGTTGGCGCGTATGGCGGGGTCGCCTTTCTTGTGGATTGGGCAGAGCACACTTAAATTCCAGTGGTCGGGCATGCGTTCATCTGACCATATTCTGCATACGAGCTGATGCATGCACCTCATCAGCTCCTCGCCGCCGTACTTGAATAGCTCGGCTGGTAGGCCGTCAGCTCCAGCAGCTTTGTTGTTTTTCAGCCGCGTAATCGCTATTCGTACCTCGTCATAGTCAGGCGGTGGGACAGCTACTCCATCATCATCGACTGGGGACTCGGGTTCGTCTTCCTCACTACTTTCAGCGCTGCTACCATTCAGTAGGTTATAAAAGTGTTCCCTCCACAATTTAAGTATATTCTGGACATCGGTCACTAGGTCGCCATTGTTGTTCTTACAGGAGTTCGCCCCGGTCTTGAAACCTTCCGTAAGTCGCCTAACCCTCTGGTAGAATTTTCGGGCGTTCTTCCTGTCGGCCAGCATCTCAAGCTCTTCGCACTCACGTATTTCGGCCTCTCTCTTCTTATTGCGGCAAATACGTCTCGCTTCCTTCTTCAGTTCCCTATAACGGTCCCACATGGCTCGCGTTGCGCCCGATCGCAGCGTGGCCCTGTAGGCGGCATCTTTTTTCTCTGCGGCTTCTTGACATTCCTCATCGTACCAGTTGTTCTTTCGGGCTCGCTGAAATCCAACTACTTCTTCGGCGGCGGTACTTAATGATCGGGAAATGTGGTTCCACTGCTCGCGTACGTCGGATTGTTGAAGAGTGCTCTCAGAGAGCAGGTGTGTGAGTCGAGTGGCGAATAAATTGGCCGTCTGTTGTGATTGCAGCTTTTCGACGTTAAGCTTTCCTTGCATTGTTGGGCGCACATTTTTTGCTGCACAGAGGCGGGTGCGTATCTTGGCTACAACAAGATAGTGGTCCGAGTCGATGTTTGGCCCTCGGAGTGTACGTACGTCCAAAACGCTTGAAGCATGCCTTCCGTCTATCACAACATGATCGATTTGGTTTCTCGTTTTTCGATCTGGAGACAGCCATGTAGCTTGGTGGATGTTCTTATGCTGGAACCTAGTACTACATATTACCATATTTCGGGCCCCGGCGAAGTCGATCAGCCTCAGTCCGTTATCGGACGTTTCGTCGTGGAGGCTGAATTTTCCGACAGTGGCGCCAAAGATCCCTTCCTTGCCCACCTTGGCATTAAAATCGCCAAGCACGATTTTGACATCGTGTCGGGGGCAGCGCTCATATGTACGTTCCAAGCGCTCATAGAAGAGATCCTTGGACGCCTCATCCTTCTCTTCCGTCGGGGCATGGGCGCAGATGAGCGAGATGTTGAATAATCTAGCTTTGATGCGGATTGTGGCTAGACGTTCGTCCACCGGGGTGAACGCCAGTACTCGGCGACGGAGTCTCTCTCCTACCACGAATCCAACACCGAATTTGCGCTCCTTTACGTGGCAACTGTAGTAGACGTCGCAAGGCTTCACGCTTACTTTACCTTGCCCCGTCCATCGCATTTCTTGGATGGCGGTGATGTCAGCCTTTGTCTTCCCGAGGACATCAACCAGCCGGGCAGAGGCACCTTCCCCATTAAGGGTCCGGATATTCCAGGTGCATACCCTTAAATCATAGTCCTTTATACGTTTGCCGTGGTCGTCATCAGAAAAAGGGGGTCTCATCCGAGGCTTGTTGGAATTTTTCATTGGGCGGGGTTTTAACGTGGCGGGACCCAAACCCAGCGCACGCGAAGTTTTACGCCTTCTCACTTTAGCTCGCTCCCAAACGGGTGTTTGGTTGCTACCCAGAGGATACGTGGATATAAATATCCGGACGTTGTGAGCTGCGATTTGAACCGTACGCACAAGAATCGCTTCTGGCCACTCCCAGGTGAATGGCAGTCAAAAGTTTTCCACTTCTGCGCACGGAACCATCCTCCACACAATTGGTTGAAAATTACGGCCAAAACCGTCGTTTAAACATTTTCGAATTGTGTATACATGTTGCTGCAACATGTTCAATTTGACATGTTTCGCCTGTTGTTTCACTACACATTTGAAATTAAGCTTTGAAATAAAGATAAATATGAAGATGAAGAAATAAATGATAACGATGAAGTCAAAAAAAAAGAAGGCTAAAGTGAAGATAAAGACGAAAATGAAGACAATGACAGATACATAAGAATTAGGGTAACTAAAAGGGTAAGAACATTTCTTGAATTTATGAAGTGAAACTTCTTTAGCGGCAGTTGGTTGGTTGGGAGTAAATAGTCAAATTCAAGGGGAATAATGCACATGGAAATAGTTCTCAGCGGTTTAGCGGTTTGAGAATAAAAACAAAAACAAAGATGCCTAGAGGTACAGGCAAAAACGAAGATCAAAGTAAATTTAATCACTTTAAGGTAAAGGTGAAGAGGAATATGCAAAAATAAAGATAAATATGAAGAAAAGGATGAGGATGAAGATTGATATTGTTATCGATATAAAACTCGATATTTTTATCGATATAATAATCGATATTGCTTTCGATTAAATAATTGATTTTGTTATCGATTTAGTCATTTATATTGTTAACGATATGTAAAATAATCGATACTGAAGATTGTTGTATTTATCGATGAATTAATCGATTTTACAATCGTTGTATTTTTCTATCTTTATGGATATTGTTATCCGTATTTTTATCGACACAGTTATCAACAGGGCTATCGATATACTAATCGGAACATGGAATGTGATCACATTACATGGCAACACATCACACGATATTACATCACATAATATGATATCACATCACACGATATCACATGACATGACATTATATGATATTACATCACATTATATGGCATGACTTCACATGACTTGACATCAGATGATCTGCCATCGTATGACATGACATGGCATTACATGACGTGGCATCACATGATATGACATCATATGGTATGACATCAGAAGATATGACAACACATAACATGACATCCTATCACATCACATAAAATCACGCCACATCTTATCACGTCATCGCACCTCATCTCATCTACGTAAATAGAAAAAGAAAAGGATATAAGCAAAGATGTGAAAGATAAAAACAAAGATAAAGACCAAGGTAAATTTACCGATTTAAAAACCAAAAAAAGGTAATTTTCTGTAGATGAGGAGAGTTTTTATAGTTTCGAAATTGGTTGAAAATCGTCTTTTAAAAATGTCCATATTTGTGTATGGTTGTTTTTGCAACCTGTACAATTTAAGCTGTTTCGCATTTTGTTTTACTTCGTATTTGAAATTAAACTTTGAAATAAAGATAAATATGAAGATGAAGAAACAAGTGATAACGATGAAGACAAAAAAGGCAAAAGTGAAGATAAAGACGAAAATTGAGATAAAGGCGAAAATTGAGACAATGAGAAATACATAAGAATTAGGTTAACAGAGTTGAAATTTTCCGATAGGAAGCGAAACAAAATGTTATGTTACTGAAATTTATCGAATCATCGAAGTTTATTATCGCAACGTATCGAATTATTCCAACTGATCAATGTTTACTGAGTTGTCGAAATTTATAGACACAGAAACTTAGTTGTCCAAATTTACGGATAGTTATCGAGCTATAAAAACGTGTGGGATTAACGAAATTTGTCAAGTTAAAGAAATGTATCAAGTTATCGATATTTATTGAATTATCATTATTTATAGACTTAACGAAATTTATCGAGGTGTCGTAATGCATGGAGTTCTTTCAACTTACAGAGTTATCGATAATTATTGATCTACTGAAATTGGTTGGTTCAACGAATCGAAGTTTATGGAATTTTTAAAATATATCGATTTATCGAAATTTCAAGGTTATATAAGCTTATCGACATATCACTGCTTATCGAATTTAATCGCCTTAACAAAGTGTAACGAGTTATCAAAATGTTTAGATAGTTTTCGAAAAATGTGGAGATGTCAAAAGTAAAAATTTTGTGAGGACTAAATGTTCAGTATGAAATTTAGCCCACACAAACATGTACAACATAAGCGGCAATACGACACCGCACAACAGCCAGTCTAGCAACACAACGCATAGCAACACAACTCATAGCAACACAACTCATAGCAACACAACTCATAGCAACACAACTCATAGCAACACAACTCATAGCCACACACGACAGCATCTTTGCGACCACGGCAACGAAACATCACACAGCAACATGTGGCTGCACGACCACGCAACATCAAGCACACAGCCCATAAAATATAGAGCACAGCGGGAAAACAGTCGGTCAGCACGGAGCTGTGGTCGCGAGCGAACGACTAAAATTGAAGGGAGCGATAGCTTGCGAGTGGTACACACACCACAAGACATCACCCCTCAAAGGTAGAAAAACCATATTTGATAGTGAGAACTACCGCTGAATGGGGCGATTGCTTGCGAGTGGTACACACACCGCAAGACATCACCACTCAGAGTAGTAATCATTAAAAACGGTTTCGATCGCCGCTCGCCACTGTCTACCGCGAAGCCGCGTACGAGCGATCTCCGCTCGTCGTCGTCAGCAGCGCAACGTCAAGCGCGCCAGCAAGAACGCTAACCGGCGCCGTCAACAGCGCAACGCCAAGCGGGCCAACCAGAGCGCTACCTACAGTCGCCAGCAGAGCCCCACTCACAAGGGCATTACTCATCGGCGTTAACCGAGCGCCTCTCATCGTCGCCGCCGACAGCGCAACACCAAGCGCACCCGTAAGAACGCTACCCGTCGTCGTCAGCAGCGCCACGCCAAGCGCGCCAGCAAGAGCGCTATCCGTCGCCGTCAGCAGCGCGCCACTCAACGGCGTCAACAGAGCGCTGCTCACCAGAATTGAAGCCACGCCACTACCGCCTAACGGGCCCATAACGGGACAGGAAGCCGTTACCCAACCACTGCAAGTGACGCCAGCAAGTTTTGTTATTTGTTATATGTTCTTTATAGAAATTAAGAAAATTAAATTAATAAAGTGCGATTTACCAGAGCCCCGAAACTACAAATTTATTGTAACGAACCCTGGACACGGCGAGTATACCCCAGCATTGTAGAAGAAGCGGCGGGGCGATAAAACGCTTCGTTACAATTGGCCCCGAGCAGGGACCCTTGGTAAATCGTACACGTGCAAAGGAAAAATTATTATATGTTTGATACGAGTAAAATGACGGAATCGGCGAACACTTTGTTGCTGGATAATGCTTGCAAGGAGCATCTGGTGTCTATCGCGCTTATCATGGACCAGGTACGGAAGTGGTCAGTAACTTACGACGGTGGACGAGACCCGTTAGACTTCGTGGAACGCTTAGAGGAGCTGGCCGAGATATACACGTTTAATCTAGACCTACTCCCAAGAATCATGCCCGAGCTACTACGTGACAAAGCCCTCCAATGGAACCGCAACAACAACGAGCACTGGAAGAGCTGGGACCCTTTCAAGCAAGATTTTCTAAGCTTCTTCCTACCGGCCCGGTACTTCGAAGCGCCTAGAGGATGACATACGGCAGCAAAGACAGCACACACGGCAAAAGTACAAGGACTACGTGCTCGCGATACAGAGCTTGATGCGCCGCGCCAGATACAGGGAACAACAATTGGAAAGGATCTTTCGGAACAGTCACCCCGATTATTTATTATACATTCGACGACAAGACTTTAATACCCTGGCGACACTCCTCACACTCGCTGAAGAATACGAGGGCATTCTCGAAAACCAACGCCGAACGCCGGAAGCGCCCCGACGTGAAGTCGCGAGTCACGTTGTAGGAGGTAACCCTGAAGCGCCGCCTACACGGTCGGGCGGATCACCTCATCAACATCCATCGGAGCGTTCGGCCCAACGGCATCCAGTTCCACCGCACAAGGCAGCGATGAACCTACAGTGCCATCAACCACCAACGACCCGGTCTAACCCAAGTAACGTATGCAGAAGGTGTGGTCAAGAAGGACATTACGCTAGGAGATGCCGCAACGCGCGAAAGCTATTTTGCTGGAAATGCGGCCGAGCCGATGTGCGGACAGTAGAGTGCTGTTACCATCGCCAGGGGTACGACCGGACAGCGCCACCCAGGACAAAACGCGGTGAGTTCGCAAAACCCAGGGCCGAAAACGCAGCGACCATGCGCCAGGAACATGGCCGGATCTACGCCCCAATACAACTTGGAGGGGAATTGGCGGAGGCCATCATCGACACAGGCGCCTCGAAAAGTTTCGTGTCAGCCAACTTAGCGGAACGCATGATAAGCTCTGGGAACGGGGAGAAGATAACCGTGGATATCGAGGTATTCATGGCCAATGGCACCATCAGCAGGATATTTGAAGCCGTAAGAGCTGAGGTTCGCATCGGAAAATCATACCACCACGCAGTACTGAATGTCATGCCCGGCGCAGTTGATGATGTCATACTTGGCCTGGACGCGCTAGGCAGCACTGGAACGACGGTTTCCTGTGGCGGCCACCATATCGTTTTAACCAAAATACCTACACAGCATACCGTAGCGCGCATCATAGAGGGTAGCGGACCGCCGGTAACACCCAGAAATAGCTCACCGAACGGCGCGAAAAGTAAAAGTCTGAGGAAAATCAAGCACAAGCAACCGCCAGACGCATACCCACCGCTTGTACGGCCTCCACGCGCGCAATCAACGCACACAGCCGCCGCATGCCGTGCTGCAGCCATACGTGTTGTCAACGCATACACCGCAGTCGACGCGACACGCGCTGCCACGGCACACGCCGTCTCCGTTCACGGGACTAACGCGCAAGCAAGGCAACAAGCGTCCGTAGCCCATACAGAAGTCATCTCACGCGCCTCCGGCTACCGCACTAGTTTCCGCCGCGCACGCCATCGTCAGTACTACGCGCGCCCCGACGGCGCATACGGCTACCACACCGGTAGTCGCCGCACGCACAGTCGTCGCATACACATACCCGAGGACCAGCGGGGCATAAGATCACCGAAGTGGGGGGGAGTGTGAGGACTAAATGTTCAGTATGAAATTTAGCCCACACAAACATCTACAACATAAGCGGCAATACGACACCGCACAACAGCCAGTCTAGCAACACAACGCATAGCAACACAACTCATAGCAACACAACTCATAGCAACACAACTCATAGCAACACAACTCGTAGCAACACACGACAGCATCTTTGCGACCACGGCAACGAAACATCACACAGCAACATGTGGCTGCACGACCACGCAACATCAAGCACACAGCCCATCAAAATATAGAGCACAGCGGGAAAACAGTCGGTCAGCACGGAGCTGTG
>NW_023458579.1:268842-271008 GCF_013731165.1 Rhagoletis pomonella
AAAAAAATTCTGCCAACGGTTGACGTAAAGTCCGTACTATTAAAGTCCATGTTATAAGATGATGGTACTCGATTTAAAATCAGTACAGTATTTACTTCAGTTTATTATTTATTATTATTATTATTTTATTCTATGAGTATGTCGTTTTGAATATCCACTTTCAAAAAAAATGCCGTATAAATCGATCACTATTTGAATATTGCTTTAAATCTAATTAGTTTAACAAAAAATTCACGCTCAATTGGTTGTATATCTCATGTGATTTTCTGTCCAAAATTTTGTTTTAATTATACCGAACGTGGGCTGAGAATGGCGTTTAACGTACTAGCTCGAATCTTTTTATGGACCAAGTTGTTTGCTCCCGGGAGGCAGCGAAGGCCTTGAATACTTGGGAGTATTACCTGTATCTCCTTCAGTCCCTTCTGACGCCAACAAGGTACGCAACAAAGATCAAGACTATCCACCCCCGAAATTACCGGAAGACAAAATAAGACTGAGAATATTCAACCTGTTTGAGAATGTTAAACGAGATAACATTGATACGAGTTTCAAATTATATTGGGAATGAATACCCACAGAAATTACAAAAATAAAGAAAAAGTTATAGTTTGGTTCAATTAATATTGACCGTGTTATGTTGTTGTTGTTGTTGTAGCGGCTACTAAGCCCCGTTCGGGGCGGTTCATCCATCAACGTTGTCGTCAATTTCAGCTAGGGGGAGGCCCAGGAAGTGTGCTACTTCCACAGTTGCTGTCCATAGGGACAGGGGCGTTAGCTGAGTGGGGTTCTCAGGGCATGTGAAGAGGTGCCGGGAGTCATGTGGCGACTCTCCACATGCCGGGCATTGGTTGGGCACATCCTCGTTGATTCTGCTCAAGTAGTAGTTAAGCCTGCTGCAATAGCCAGAGCGAAGTTGGGCTATTGTAGTGCGGGTCTCTCGAGGCAGACAAAGTTCTGTCCAGTCCACGTCCGGTGGTTGTGTGCCTAGAACGGCATTCACAGGGCGGGAGTCTACATAACTTGAGACTGATTCCCTGTGAATGCCGTTCAGGGCCTGTCGGTAGGTTGACGGGTCCAGAGGTTGTTTGATAAACCTCTGGACTTCGTCCGTCAGTTCGTAAAGATGCCTCCTGACGTGCCGTGGCGAGGGCTCTTCCGCGAGCAGCTGTCCGCTGGGATGGCCACGTCTGTGGCTTCCAGCAAGGAACTGCTTGCAGAACATTATGTTATGCTCCTTTACTGGGAGCATCTGGGCCTCGTCATGTAGGTGGTGTTGGGGCGTCATCAGGAGGCATCCTGTCGCAGTTATTACGTGTTTTGGCAGGTCTGTAGCTTCATCCACTGCGTCCTGCTAGTCCCCGGCGACCATACAGGCGCTGCATAGTTAAGAACCGGCCGGCCAATTGCCTTGTATGTTGCCAACAACTTCTTTTTATCTTTGCCCCAAGTGCTGCCGGCCAGCGACTTGAGGACATTGTTTCGGCTCTGTACTTTGTTGACAATTAAGTTTGTATGCGCCGAAAAGGAGAGCAGACTGTCGAAGGTAACTCCGAGGATTTTCGGGTTATTCAACGTCGGTATTGTTACGCCATCGACGTGAATACCCAGTGGCAGTCTAACCTCCTTCGCACAGGTGGTGAAAAGGGTTGCCGAGGATTTCGCAGGGGATAGGGCAAGGCTCCTTGCAGTGAAGAAGCGAGAAAGTTCGGAGAGGTAACCGTTTACTTTCGAGCACAAGTCATCAATTCCATTCCCAGACGCCATGATCGAACAATCGTCAGCATAGGAGACTATATTAACACCCTCTGGTGGCTGAGGAAGCTTTGAGATGTAATAATTAAACAGTAGCGGGGACAGGACACCGCCCTGTGGTACCCCCTGTTTAATTTTACGTTGCTTGCTAGTTTTGTCCCTGAAAATTACAGCAGAGTGTCGACCACTCAGGTAATTCGCCGACCACCCTTTGTGTCCCTGTGGGAGTGAGGAGGCCTCTATATCTTCTAGTAGCGTTGAATGACTGACAGTGTCGAACGCCTTGGACATGGCCAATGCTACTAGAATAGTTCTCTCACAGGGGCGGTTTCGGTTTAGGCCACGAGTTATCTGAGTGTTTATGGCGTTAAGTGCTGTTGTTGTGCTATGCACTTTACGGAACCCATGTTGATG
>NW_023458579.1:271018-281821 GCF_013731165.1 Rhagoletis pomonella
CGGGAGCAACAGGGCCTCGAGTGTCTTCGCTACCGGGGAAAGGAGAGTTATCGGGCGATAGGACTCTCCTTTGTTGGCTGGTTTCCCCGGTTTGAGCAGTGGGACCACTCTCCCCATTTTCCAGATGTCTGGAATGACGAGCGTGGCCATAGACAGGTTGAGGACCTCCGTCAGGTACGCTACTCTCGCAGGACCCAAATTTTGCAGCATCAACATGCATATTCCGTCGGGTCCAATGGCTTTGGAGGCTTCGCCTTCTCGATGGCTACCCTGACCACACCGCTGGTGAAAACAAGAGGCGCACTAGGTTTTGGCATTTTGTGAAGGCTTCTGGTCACTCGACGTTTGGCTTTATCCACCGGAGGATGCAGATTGAACTGCCGGCTAAAATAGCTCACGCATCTCTCCGGGTCCGACGAAGCGTGGTCACCAAAGTCTATCTCGACTCTGTCGTCGCGCTTCGTCGGGTTGGACAACGACCTCACGGTTGACCAAAGCTTGCTCACACCAGAGGCGAAGTTGCAGGTCTTCAAATGCTCTTCCCGTTTCTTCCGTTTATGTACGTTCACAAGTTGCCGAATCTCCGAATTGAGATCCCTAATACGGGGATTTCCGGGATCGGCCTAACGAAGGTTGACGCGCTCATCAGCTAGAACAGCCGCTTCGGCAGGAAAATACAGACGTGGATCCTTAATACATCCTGCTGGGATGAAGCGAGCTGCAGCAGCGGTGAACGCGGTTGGTATGGGTAGTGCAGTGAAGGCGCCCTCAGTAACATCCGTGAAGTCTTTCCAGTCAGCTTTGGAAAAGTTGACATAAGTCCGGTGATCCACGGAAGCAAAGTCGGCAGGTTTATCAATCGAGATGACTATGGGCAGATGGTCTCATGCTAGAGTCAGCATAGGTCGCCATGATACGCTGTTTATCAGACCAGCGCTGACAATTGTTAGATCTGGCGAGCTGCAGCAGCTGCCCATAATCCTGGTGGGTGCGTCGTCGTTTGTGCAGAATGTCGAATCATCTATCTGCTCAGCCAGATGTATTCCCCTACGATCATTTAACAGGCTTGAGTGCCAAAGATCGTGGTGCGCGTTAAAGTCACCAACTACCATACGGTTTTCGCCTCTGAGTAGCGCACCTATTTCAGGGTGATATCCTGCCGGGCAGCTGGTGATATACGTTAAATATTTCGAGCTCAACATCGCCTGACCGGATAGCAATACCCTGACATTCTAGGATGGTATCCCTGCGGTCGATGTCTGCTTCAATGAGACGATACTGCACGGTGTGGTGCGTGATGAACGCTAAATCTCCACCAATATCTCGCTCGCGATCTCGACGGTGCACGTTGTATCCGGCGCAATTCAACAGGGTTGAATTTCCGTGCAACTTCGTCTCTTGGACCGCAGCTATTAATATTCCATGCCTTCCCATAAAGACAGTTATCTCCTCGATCTTGCTCTGGAGTCCGTTACAGTTAAATTGTAGCACCTTTGTGTGCCTTGGGAGACCGATAGTGATGTGTGGTGTTAAAGAGTTGTGTTGCCTGCCGCCCCCCTGCTGTACGTGCTGCAAAAGGGGGTGCTGCCTTGTGGTGGTGGTTGGCGGCGTCGCGGGGGAGGGATGCGACGGGGCAGCACAGCAGGGGCCCACACAGTCACTCGTCCAATCTCGCGTGTTGCGAAGTCCTGAGCACGCCTGAAAGTGGCACCAGCCGAGGCAAGAGTTGCACTTGACTGATGTCGCGTTACGGTATATTCTGGACTGACAAACAGAGCAGATTGTTGGAGGGACTATGAGTAGCGGCGGTGTGTGGGTGCTATTGTGTTTGTTTGTGTGTCTATTGTTGTGTTGTGTTGGGGTGTGGGTGTGTTGATTGTGTGCTGCCCAGGCGGGTGGTGATTTGCCGTGTAGGCTGTCCGGTTCGCACAGAATGGGGCCACGAACGACGTGGTCCATTGCCGGTGCGTACGTAGGCCCGAGCAGTTACGGAGGTGACTCCACCCGTCAGAGGCATTGCACCTGACCGAGGTGGAGTTTGTATGCAGTCGTCTCTGGCATACGCAGCAGGTGTAGATTTCTGGCCCTGGGTTTGACTCTATGCCAGCCCTGAGCAGAAGGGTGCGGAGAAGGTATAGCCCCAGAATCGAGCAACGTTTGATGGATTTCGCCGAAACAACAGCCCTTGGTCGGGTAAAACCCGAGTCATTCCGGTACGTGGAACCGGCTGTCATGGGAATGTGTTATCGGTTACGTTGCTTGAACTTATACCGAATTAATGAATTAAATGATCAAAATATCCACAAAAATTTTGATTGAAAACGAGTTCCAATAAAAATCATTAAATCATGCCGTGTGAAGACTGAGCACGATATTGATTTACAGTGATTGAGAATTCAAAAGATAATTATTTGATTCAATCTCAATGATGATTTATAATAGCGGAATTTCTAAAAGAAAAATTTATCAAAAATCTATTAAACTCGAATATGTATGGTTCACCGACGTACAATTTTATGACCAACAAAATGAGAAAAACGACTAAAAGATTTTAATTTTTCCTTAAATCTAATTTTATGATGTATTAAATTGATTCAATGATGAAATTGCTATTTTCCCTCAGCTGAGCACGCGGTTATTTTATGCCGGGCTTAAGTGTGGTTAGGTTCAACAAAAACTTAAACTTTTTTTTCTTTTTTGTTTACCCGTTTAGTTGGGAGCCAAGGATTTGCTTGACCTTAGTTTGTCGGTCCAAACAGGAATCTTTATTTACGGTTGATGGATAGCTCGTTTCCAATGGATGGTGGCAAGAAAGTGGCTGACTTACGTGTACTGATTTTGTGTTACCGGCTTATGGTGACTCAATTGCTGTCAAATGAATAGTCCAGATTTGATGATCACAACTTCTTTATACTACGCAACCACATGGCTGGGGATTTGCCGGAAGGAATGTGACGGCACCTTTTGCCTCTATTAACTCGATACAAGAAAAAGAGGCTTTTTACAGTCAGCCTTTTTCCTTATATTTGCTTGGACGCAGTCGATTTCACTTTCCACTTTCCACTGAGAGGTGAGTATCGACTCCCCGAATGTCGCCAGCTTTTAATACAAGCTTTTAAAACACTTTAATTACTTGGTTGTAATTCCGTTCTTGCGAGGGCTGATGAGTGTGGTTCGCTCCGTGTCCAATTCGGAAAAAGGAAATATATTTTCCTAGCCTCGTGGTATGTGACCACCGATTCTTTTATCGTATGTCGGTGTGGGCGTTTGCATAGTGGTCATGTCAATTCGTGTCTACACTGATATAATGGTTCGTGTCTTGAATATCTATTGGTTACGTACATTCATCTGGCAATCCCCCCCATTTTGAAGTTTAGCTTTGACAGTTTTGTTATGTTTACATTTCTCATAATCGTTCTTATGTCTATTATTTGGCCAATAAAAATAATAGATCAGTATTCCCCTCTCATCTTCAGCGACACGTTAACAAAAAAAAACCTGTGGAGCGTTTAGTAGGGATATGAGAATGGTGGATCGAATGCGATTCACGGCCTGGACGTTAGACCCCTTACATCGAAATCGCCGCTGAGCGCATATGTATGCACACATGTTCCGTCTTTACTATTATTTAGTTTCAGTACGCATTACATAAGCTACGGTAGATGAAAGGCATTGGTAAATGATTTGGTTATGAATCTTTTCTTTTTTGCTTTGATCGATTTACTAGCAATGTACTGAGGATATAATATAACAAATCTATGGATATAACAAAACTAAACTTAATTATTATTCCAGCCGGGTACCCTGTAATAAGGCAGAATCAATGGAGTATGGAGGCCCGCCATATATTCATCGAAATTCTTGAGAAGGCGAATGTACTGAATGAGTTAACGTGTTGTGATTAAATCGGCGGTATAATTGCCAAGCACTCGGTGTTTAGCATCGATCAGTTCATATGAATTCGAACCAAGTTTCCGTGAAACATAGGCTCTAATTTTTGGTGGGGCTAGTTTTTGTGCGTAGCCCTCTCCGGCCACGGACTGTTTAGGATTGGGAATGTACACTTCCGAGCCTATCTCGAAATGGCATTCTCTTTAGCGGGTCAATGCCCGTTGTGCGGTTTGTTGATATTGTTCGAACTGTTTGTCTCGAATTTCAACAGCCAGAACTTTACGCTGTTCCACATCCTGTGTATGGTATGGATTTACATCCAATAATAATTTATATTCGTTTCCATCTTTCACATATTCACGACCAGTGTGCAGGAGATATGGCGTGTAGCCCGTGGCTGAATGCACTGAAGTGTTAATATCATGAATAACACGAGAAAGATGGTTTTCCCAGGAGGAATGTTCAAGGTCAGCCATGTAAGCACGTAATGCAAGTTGAATGCTTTTGTGTGTCGCCTCGACCTGATTGGCTTGTGGATGGTACAAAGGCGTTTTGATGTGTTTGAAACTATAATCGGCGCAAAGCTTTGCGAAAGTTTGACTGATGAATTGAGTACCATTATATGATATAATGAGTTCGGGGCAGCCATTCACCGTGAATATATGTCGAAGATAATTGACTACGGATATGGCGTTTGCATTTTTCATGGGCTGCGCCCAGACATATCGCGAGTAACAGTCGATGGCTACGAAGATCCATTGGTTACGATTTTTAGACATGGGCAGCTTACCGACGAAGTCAATCGATAATTTCCTACCCTGTCGTTTAGTTCTCTATATTCGCCGTGAGGTGTTTTGGTGCACTCATTACTTGGTTTAATGCGGTGGCATAGTTCACATTGCCGAACGTACTGGTAAACGGACTCATACATGTTTGGCCAGTAATAGCGTTGTGAGATACGTCTATAAGTTGTCCAAACACCCTGATGCGAATGTTGGCTATGATTTTCATCGAGGACTTTTGCTCTGTCAGAAGATGGTTCGCAAAGTGTCCACAGTATTTCCGCACTTTGATTGGAAAATTTCAATCGATGATATAGAAAGTTGTTCTCGATTTTATATCTATCTAATGGTTGTTTTGCGGCCATGGCATGCATTTTGTTGTACCATTTATCACACGTGTTTGGGTCAATGTTGATCACGGAAGTGATTGGGATACGATTAACGTTAAAATTACTCGGAAGGTCAATTGGATTTCTACGAACGATGTTGAGAAGAGCAAAAGAACGAGATAAGGCGTCAGGAAGTTCCAAATGTTTTCCTGGTTTATGAATAATTTTGAGATCGTATGGTGATAATCGGATCGGCCAACGACATAAACGGCCAGTTGGGTCTTTGAGAGTTTGTAGCCAGCGCAAAGCTGCATGGTCCGTTACCACAACCAATTCACGACCCTCAAAATATGGACGGAACTTTTCGACCGCTAAAAGAACGACTAGGCATTCCCGTTCAGATGCTGTGTAATTTTGTTCGGCTTTCGAGAATTTCTTAGAAAAATACTGAACCACACGTTCATTCCCATCATGTTCTTGTACTAGAAAAGCTCCCGCTGCGATAAGCGAGGCATCGGTATAAACCTTGAATGGTTTTGAATAATCGGCCATAGTCAGAACGGGAGTAGTAGTTAAACACTCTTTGAGTTTGAGAAAGGCTTGTTCAGCAGCGGTATTCCATTCAATGGGTCCTTTTCGGTTTCCTTAATACAATTCACAAAGGGGAGCTGTGATCTCCGATAAATTTGGAATAAATTTACGGTACCAGCCTGCAGCACCAACGAACCGTCTGACTTCTTTTGCCGTTTTAGGCCGTGCAAATTCAACAATCGCTCGGATCCGAGATGGATTCGCAGATAAACCTCAAGAGGGCCCAGGAATTCCAATCGTTTACAACAAAAATTCGATTTGGATGTTGAGATGGTTAAGCCGGCCCCAGCCAGACGTTTTGCAATGATAGCCAATATCTTAACGTGTTCTTCAAACGTCGAAGTGCAAATTCTGAAATCATCCACATATGCGAATGCATGTGGAACCAAATCACGGAAAATTTTATCAATAAGAATGGCTAATGTGGCCGGTGAATTTCTCAACCCCATCGTCATGTGACGAAAAGCGTAAAGTCTGTTACCGAATGCAAAAGCGGTTTTCAGTTGACTCGATTTTGCCAAAGGAATTTGAAAGAAAGCTTGAGACAGATCAATACTGGTTAGGTATTTTGCTGATTTTAGTCGAGCTAAAATTGCGTCCAAGCACACGCGACACGTTCCGTCTTTCTTCTTTACAGCCAGAATTGGTGACCGCCAAGGGCTTTCTTCGATGGTCATAATGATGTCACGACTACGCATTTTATCCAATTCGGCTTGAACTTATTCAGCCACATATGGCGATACTGAATACTGGCGTTTCATGACGGGTTTTGCATCACCCGTATCAATTACGTGTTCGATCTGATTAGTGACATTTAAAGGACCAGACTCAGTTTGAAAGTTTGAGAACGGCGTCCAACATTTGTCTTTGATCTGGGGGGAGATTATGTGGAACGCTGACGCTAGTTAGTTTTGGGGTATCTATGTCGCCCTCTAAACCGAGTGTAGAAGCGTCAATTGGCTCCAGATCATGTTTCAAAAATCGCTGAACTTTCTCTTGGTTCTGCACCAGTTCATGCCTCAAGGAATGTCCAGCCCATAATTGGGTGTATAAGTGAGATAGGCACTACAAAAGTTGGCACAAGTCGGGTAAGACTCCCAACCGTATATAATACATTCACTTTACCAATGGCCTTAAAATAAATCGAATTTTCGGCGAGACCAATGGATGTTTTGGTAGGTTGCAACTGTCCCCATTTGTACTTCTCATAAAATTTTTGTGAAATGCTTTTACTTCGGCTTCACCATCGAGTAAAACCGCATGAGACTGGTTGTTAACCATAACCGTGAGATAATCGCGACAATCGTTCGGCATATTATATGTCAAGCATTTTTCTGAGATAAAGAAAACATCGCGGAGTCGTGGTGGGTTAACTTTGTTGTCTCCGTCTTGATTGTGATTACGGACTGGAGCTGAAGTAGGTTTGGTAATTGGTGGTGTTCGTTCGGAACATTGGGTTGATGGCTCTTTGCCATCCCTTTGAGTTTGATTATACTCGTTAAGAATCAGAGTAGAATTATTACTGGAAGTCGGTACTGAAGATTTGTCGATTTGTAGAGGGACTTCGGTCGAATGAGGATTGTTAGAGACAGTGGATTTAGAAAAGGTTGTGGATTCTGAGTACGATGGACCACTATTCCCAATCGACTCCCTTACGGGTTTTTTGAACACGGGCATTGTACATTTGTAGCAGATCACCCTATTCGGTTGGGTTCGACACTTTTAGAAGTGATGGCCCCACACGAGACATTTTGCACATCGTACATCTTCGTCGCCCTCAATACCGAGAAATGGGTCGACGATAGGTCCTACTTTCGTATCATTCCCCTTTGGATTTTTGTCATTTTTATAATCCTCGACTGGTTTCGAATACCTACGTTTCTGAGATGCTTTAATTGGTTTCTTCTGCTTGTTCTTTCCGGATGGGGTGTGGCAACAATGACCGAATGTGGTGCAATTCGCTGAGCGAACTCACGCAATTGCCCCAACGTGTGGACTTGTCGAGTGTGGACGAGTTCACGCAGATGATCGGATAAGGTACCAATGATGATATCGAGGTGGTCCCGTTCATCCAGACCACAGGAATTACCCTGCAATTGGAATGTCAAGTCATCGATATGTTTCAGCAGTGTTTGCGAACGTGGATCGAATTTAATCTGTGCATATGACATTATTACTTGGGCCCGAGTATGTTTGTTGAGGAAACGAGCACGAAGTTTCGTGCAAAAATCTTGATAATGTCCGAAGTTTCTCATTTCGGTGAAGTACCATTGTCGAGCGGCCCCCGTGAGTGTGGGTACCTAACGCGTTACCAATTCATGGTCGGGTACTCCAATCTTATATCAAAATGAGCCAATAATAGCCAAATAATCTTCAACCGATAGAAATTTTTCGTTCACATGAACGCCATCGAATTGAGCACATCCCATCCATGATGGTAAGCCTCTGAATTTCCTATCCATTGCATCCGCTTGGGCAGATTCGTCGAATATAGTGGCTTGATTTGGTCGTGATTGTGGTGGACCGGATAGCGAATAATTCGGATATAAATGAGATGGTTGATTAATTGGTTCTTGGATATGAGACGTTCTAACACCACGGTAGGTATTGATCGTTTGAGTTTGTAAGGTTGCAGGACCACCCAAAGAACCATGCGGAGGATCCACCGAGGGTGGTAGCCTATTTAAATAGAATTAATTACTTAAGTCCTATGCAATTCGGGTTTAGATCAGGCCTTTCAACTGAAGATGCTCTACTCGATTTTTCTTCCTTTATTTATGAGAAAAACAGCTGTGCTAGTCTTTTTGTGGATATAACAAAAGCATTTGACATGGTTGACGACCATGACATTCTACTGAGCAAGCTTAATTCCGCAGGTTTTCGTGGGACCATTCTCGATTGGTTTAAGTCTTACTTATCAAATAGAATTCAAAGAGTAAAAATTCACAATAATCTCAGCACAACCAGATGCATAACCTTAGGTGTTCCCCAGGGATCGGTTCTTGGACCAATTTTGTTTTTGATATATATCAATTCCATATTTTCGCTGCCTTTTATGGGAAAAGTTACAGCTTTTGCTAATGACCTTGCGATTGCATATGGATCGAAAAATGCATTTAATCTCTTTGTTGATATCAACCACGATGTTCATTTGCTAAGATCTTGGTTTGCTAGTCATAAACTCGTGGTAAGCAGCAAAACAAAATTATTGTATTTTAGCGTTTAGGAAATACCTAGTAATGAAGTTGTTTTTCATGCCCATAATTGTATGCGGCACAAGTTATGCAGCAATAAATGTGTTCAGCAAAAATCTATGGCTACTTTTGACGAGAAAACAATTTGTGACAGTAAATGCTTTGTCGTCGAAGTTGTTTCTAACTTCAAGTATTTGGGGTTATAATTGACCAAAATTTAAGTTGGTCATCACATATCTCCGCCATGAAGCAATATTTGTTACCAACTGTTCGTTCTTTCTATTATCTAAAAAAACTGTGCTCAAATAGAATACTAAGAACCGTGTATCATGGACTAATCCACTCTAAACTACGGGATAAGTTGTTGGGGTAGTGCATATACTAGTAAGATCCGTCCGATATTAATTTTGCAGAAGTGTCTCATCCGAAGAATGTGTAACGCTGACCGTCTAACGCATTCTATGCATCTGTTTAAAAAACTGAATATTCTTCCCGTGCGACACTTGTACTATTTTAAAGTTTTAAAAATTTTTTTTTTACGGAGCGGATACATACGAGGTCCTATATACATACCCTATAGTTTAAGAAGCAACTCCTTTTCTCATGTTTCGGTTCCTGGCTTTCGCTCCACGCTTTTCCGCAACTTCTACACCACATTATCATGTAAACTTTTTAACAAACTCCAACGAAATCCAAATTATTAGAAGTCTATTTGTATTTCAAAAAGAAGTAAAATTGTGGCTTTTTGGTTTCAATCATGAAGATATTGAGATTCTGCTACGACCTATTACATAATTTCATTTGGTTGCTCTTACTAATATCCTAATATTGATTTAAGAATTTAAATTACACATCATTTTTCTTATGTAATATTCTACTTATTTATCACATATATCATATGCGTGTATTATAGTTTGTACAAATAAGTATTATCTTTATGCGCCCACAGCATTTTTATAATACAATATGAATGAAATGGCATCACTTCTGTTCTTTCAACGAACATCAGATGCCATTAACTATTTCTCATTTAGGCTTTAGCATACGTATTTATGTAATATTTAGCAAAGTTGTGAAGATATATTTAGAAATAAAGAAAATACAATACAATATCTAGGTATGATTCCAGGTCCTTGGCATGTTTTGGTTCATATCACGAACGTCAGGAATTTGTGTCTGCAACTGAATCCGATCACGGATCATTTGCTGTTGCATCTGTGTTTGGGCTCTCAGCAACTCAGACACCATTACAGACAGTTGGTGTAATGAGGGTGTTGGTTCCGTTCCGCCTGACACTGAATTGAGAACGGCTGGTTGAGCATTTGAATTAACCGTACTGGTGGTCAGGGTATACCGTGGTTCAGTTGCCTGAACCGAAGTCGGTATATTCTGGTTTGGAATCGAATCTGGTATGGTTAAGGGTAAATATTGTGATGGAACAGTATTTTGAGTTGAACTCATCGTTCCCCGTTCATTCTCAAAACCATGGAAGGTCGAGTTCAATCTTAATCGGGGATCGCACGTCGGGATTCCCGTATTCGGTGAAGACATCTGAAGCTCACGAATCTTCGACTGAAACTTTCCGATCAGATCTGCCTGGCGTGAAGCCGATTCGGGTTTTAACTTCAACCGAGCGGTTCGATAACAATAATGTATCATTTGATGAAGACGACCCTGAGGTGTTAACACCTCATTCGCCTTCAGTTCCCGATATGCTCTCTCACATATTTCCAACTCATTCATTTGGTGTATGGCATGGGATTTTATCAACCATGGTTGGCCAACGTAAGC
This sequence comes from Rhagoletis pomonella, assembly GCF_013731165.1. Classification (NCBI taxonomy): domain Eukaryota; kingdom Metazoa; phylum Arthropoda; class Insecta; order Diptera; family Tephritidae; genus Rhagoletis; species Rhagoletis pomonella. The sequence continues at coordinate 281,597 of NW_023458579.1, forward strand.
AGATATTTTACCATTGAGGGCGGCTATTTCGGTGTCGGTCCATTGAACCGGCGCTGGATATAGGTTATATATCTCCCCTTCGATCTGTCGCTGTTCGTCTGTCAAATAAGTTGCATTGAGAATGGGAAACAATTCCATGTTCAAAGACTCAAATACCACGTTTTAAATTCCGATTATTAAAAAAATTCTGCCAACGGTTGACGTAAAGTCCGTACTATTAAAGTC
>NW_023458579.1:281921-291854 GCF_013731165.1 Rhagoletis pomonella
AATTAAAGTGTTTTAAAAGCTTGTATTAAAAGCTGGCGACATTCGGGAGTCGATACTCACCCCTCAGTGGAAAGCGTAAAGTGAAATCGACTGCGTCCAAGCAAATCTATATATTAATACGCTAACATAAATTTTGTCTCCGTTCGTTTGGCGATTCTACCGAACCGATATCAAAACACCGTTGGAAAGGCATTTTTCCGTAGATGAGCAGAGTTTTTATGGTTTCACAATTGGTTGAAAATTACGGCCAAGACCGTCGTTTAAACATTTTCGAATTGTGTATACATGTTGCTGCAACATGTTCAATTTGACATGTTTCGCCTGTGGTTTCACTACACATTTGAAATTAAGCTTTGAAATAAAGATAAATATGAAGATGAAGAAATAAATGATAACGATGAAGTCAAAAAAAAAGAAGGCTAAAGTGAAGATAAAGACGAAAATGAAGACAATGACAGAATAATAAGAATTAGGGTAGCTAAAAGGGTAAGAACATTTCTTGAATTTATGAAGTGAAACTTCTTTAGCGGCAGTTGGTTGGTTGGGAGTAAATTGTCAAATTCAAGGGGAATAATGCACATGGAAATAGTTCTCAGCGGTTTAGCGGTTTGAGAATAAAAACAAACACAAAGATGCCTAGAGGTACGGGCAAAAACGAAGATCAAAGTAAATTTAAACACTTTAAGGTAAAGGTGAAGAGGAATATGCAAAAATAAAGATAAATATGAAGAAAAGGATGAGGATGAAGATCGATATTGTTATCGATATAAAACTCGATATTTTTATCGATATAATAATCGATATTGCTATCGATAAAATAATCGATATTGTTATGGATACTGTTATTGATTAAATAACCGCTATTTCAATCGATATTATAATCAATATAATAATCGATATTCTTATCGATACGATAATGGATATTGTTAACGGCATAATAATCGATTAAATAATTGATTTTGTTATCGATTTAGTCATTTATATTGTTAACGATATGTAAGATAATCGATACTGAAGATTGTTGTATTTATCGATGAATTAATCGATTTTAAAATCGTTGTATTTTTCTATCTTTATGGATATTGTTATCGGTATTTTTATCGACACAGTTATCAACAGGGTTATCGATATACTAATCGGAACATAGAATGTGATCACATTACATGGCAACACATCACACGATATTACATCACATAATATGATATCACATCACACGATATCACATGACACGACATTATATGATATTACATCACATTATATGGTATGACTTCACATGACTTGACATCACATGATCTGACGTCGTATGACATGACATGGCATTACATGACGTGGCATCACATGATATGACATCATATGGTATGACATCAGAGGATATGACAACACATGACATGACATCCTATCACATCACATAAAATCACGCCACATCTTATCATGTCATCGCACCTCATCTCATCTACGTGAATAGAAAAAGAAAAGGATATAAGCAAAGATGTGAAAGATAAAAACAAAGATAAAGACCAAGGTAAATTTATCGATTTAAAAACCAAAAAAGGTAATTTTCTGTAGATGAGGAGAGTTTTTATAGTTTCGAAATTGGTTGAAAATCATCTTTTAAAAATGTCCATATTTGTGTATGGTTGTGTTTGCAACCTGTACAATTTAAGCTGTTTCGCATTTTGTTTTACTTCGTATTTGAAATTAAACTTTGAAATAAAGATAAATATGAACATGAAGAAACAAGTGATAACGATGAAGACAAAAAAGGCAAAAGTGAAGATAAAGACGAAAATTGAGATAAAGGCGAAAATTGAGACAATGAGAAATACATAAGAATTAGGTTAACAGAGTTGAAATTTTCCGATAGGAATCGAAACAAAATCAGCCATAAAGGTTACTGAAAGTTTATTATCGCAACGTATCGAATTATTCCAACTGATCTATGTTTACTGAGTTGTCGAAATTTATAGACACAGAAACTTAGTTGTCCAAATTTACGGATAGTTATCGAGCTATAAAAACGTGTGGGATTAACGAAATTTGTCAAGTTAAAGAAATGTATCAAGTTATCGATATTTATTGAATTATCATTATTTATAGACCTAACGAAATTTATCGAGGTGTCGTAATGCATGGAGTTCTTTCAACTTACAGAGTTATCGATAATTATTGATCTACTGAAATTGGTTGGTTCAACGAATCGAAGTTTATGGAATTTTTAAAATATATCGATTTATCGAAATTTCAAGGTTATATAAGCTTATCGACATATCACTGCTTATCGAATTTAATCGCCTTAACAAAGTGTAACCAGTTATCAAAATGTTTAGATAGTTTTCGAAAAATGTGGAGATGTCAAAAGTAAAAATTTATAAAGGCAGCTAAAGTTTTTACATTTTTGAGTTATCGAAATTTATCGAGCCATCGAATTTTACAGTTATCGAAATTGGTCGAGTTAACGAATTTTGTTGAGTTATCGAATTTTAGTGTTCTTGAAATTCATCGAACTTTCGATATGAATCAAATCATTGACATTTATCAATAAACTTGAATGTATTGGGTCAATTCGAAGTCCTCCAAAGACCTTCTCAGATAAAAAAAAAATTGCTACGTGTTAAGTTAGTAAACCTCTCCAAGGCTTCTAAAACTATAAAAACTGTCGAATTTCGACAGTAACTGGCACCCTAGTATAAGGAAAAAGGCTGACTGTAAAAAGCCTTTTTTTCTTGTATCGAGTTAATAGAGGCAAAAGGTGCCGTGACATTCCTTCCGGCAAATCCCCAGCCATGTGGTTGCGTAGAATAAAGAAGTTGTGAGCATCAAATCTGGACTATTCATTTGACAGCAATTGAGTCACCATAAGCCCGTAATACAAAATAATTACACGTAAGTCAGCTACTTTCTTGCCACCATTCTTTGAAAACGAGCTATCCATCAACCGTAAATAAAGATTCCTGTTTGGACCGACAAACTAGCAAATCACCATTTCTAGGGGTTTTTCGTCATAGAGAAAAATCTTGCCATACAAATATTATATCTAGATATCGGAATCCGCAATAAAATTTTAATTTTTGCAAAAATCCGATGTTTAACACCTTACTAAATATATCTCAACATAAGTTTTCGAAAACAAATTACAAAAAATTGTTGATTCTCACAAAATAAACCATTCCGTCACAAAGAAAAATATTTTAAAACTAGTTCTAGAAAAACGCCCATTTTTTTGAACCACGTTTTTTGTAGGGAATTAAACAAGGATTACGATGAGGTAATTTTAAATCCCTAATTTACTGTTGTTCACTTCAAAAAGTTCATCTATTATTAGCTAAGTTAGCTTTAGGATTACCTTGACCATCTTATATATAGAAATGTTAAGCCCGTTTCTTTAGCTTTAAAACGACGTTAAGATGAAGTCTCTACGATCGGTAGAACGATTTGAAGAAGTACATGGTTAGTCAGAATCACGAAAAAATTCAAACTTTGACAGATCATATCCCCGAAGAAAAAAAAAGAAAAAAAAAATTCCTCGAACACTCATATATAGAACCCATAAACGAAATTTTAAGCTAATCGAAAGTGTGACAACAAATTTGAAGTCCGATATAAAAACGTATGTCTCATATACATATTTACTTCATATTTCTTTCTTAGATTTTTTATTGAACAAAACATGCGTTTTTATTATCATGCAAAACATTTTTTAAATTGTAAACGATTACTATGCCTATGTTTGATATATTTAATTCTTCTGAATGGCTTAATTATAGGATTTTTAGCCTTTTCTCTTTTTTATTTTATTTCTCTAAATTTCTCGATTGATTACACACCATAAAATTCACAAATCGTACATCGGATACTGTCGCCCATTTGTTGTTGTTGATGTCTTTATTGTAGCTATGAATGAAATCAATTGACAGCGAGTAAGACTAACCGGGGGCAACATTGAAACTATTTTCCTCTACACTCAGCAGACGAATTGTCACCGTTGTGAATAACATCAGAACCAAGTGACAACCCAAAAGACGTCGTCCCTCTTTGGCGCTTAAGGACCACTGGAATGTTGCAATATCCCCAACAATTTTCACGCAATATTCCCGGTTCCTCAACGACGAGTAGCGTTTCGATAACATCAATTATACCATCACAGTCAGATTCATCAGCAACCACATCAGCAACTGCAGCAACAACAGACACACTTACTGGTAGGCAGTAATAGTGGCGGTGGCTTGGTTACTGCCCACGACCACCAACAGTATTCACCGGAACCATCTCCAGTACATCAGCATCCCCACATCCCGCATGCAACAGTAATATTGGCGACAAACGGAGCACATCAGCAACGTTCACAGCCCCAACAGCAACAATATCGCCAACGCACCCTGTCGACTGCATCTAGTTGTAATGCATGATGTTATATGTACGAGATATGTACATTAAAAAAAATTTACTTATTTCGCACGCTTGCCTTTCGTTTTCCCTTTTACAAGTTGCCTCTGCAGACTTCATTTTGCGTTGTTTCATGTTTCAATATTTGTGTAAAACTTCGCAAAAATATTAAGGCACAAATAGTTAAATTGAAAATGTTTAGTTATTTGCCCACTGTTTTTGGGTTAGTGGGCCGATGGCGATTGGGCGTGGATCTTGATATTCAACCCGCTAGAAAGAGCACAGTTCACACTTTGTAAAAGTCACACTTGACCCCGCGAAACAATTCCACATACCTCTGGGGAACCATTGGATAATGGTCTAAAATTAGCATTTTCACACCTTGCTATTGTGAAAGGTATTCAACATTTCTTGTACATATAACTCCGGCTACGCCATCCACAGTATATTTGCGCGGAATTCACTCCGAAATTTACAAAGTGTGTAAAATCTTTTTGATCGGGTCATCCATTCGGACACAATAGTCCGAAATCATTGGGCAAATAACTAAACCGTTCCCAATTAAATCGTTATTTGGTTTTCTTCAATCAACAAGATGACGTCACGCGCACAGCTGATTCTGTCAAATTCGCAAACAGTGGATTAGTGGTACCGCGATGGGCGCAATCTCAATTTCTGTCAATCGTAGTTGCAATGTATGTGTACAGTTTGACTGCAGTGTGTACACAACGTAGCTATGCTTAGTAAAAATAAATTTAATTTAAGTTCGGCCAAACCAATGTAATAATTAAATAAAACTGAAGTTGTATTATATAGTGTCAATTTCACTTTATAATTTATGGAAATCTGCTTTCGCAATATGTTAATGTGTATATTTTCACATTTAGTGTTTCTGTACACTTAGTAAACACGCAGAAAATTTAAAAACTTCGCGGAGTCAAAATACGTACGTGCATAGTGGTTGGCGCTTCTGACTTTGCACATCGATGATGCGGGTTCGATCCCTGCTGAAGTCTAGAAAAAAGAAGTGTGATGACGAGATGTGGCTAACTAACTTCCACCGCTTTTGAAGCGTTCTCATTGAGCCATTAACTCGAGTTTAGGGGCCATTTTGAAGTTTAACGCTTAACTCTACTCTTAAACTTGGAGTTTACCGTACAAAAAATTTCGTTAAACTCTCCTTAAACAACAGTTTTATTTGGAGTTTATGCGAATGCAACCCTTTTTTTAACGAATTCGGTTTGTGTCTTTGGTAATCCAAACCTGCCACCAACTTACCGACAGTTAGTCTGTTCCCGTTTTTAAGGATTTAATCAGAAATAGTCCGAGGTCGTTCCGTGCACATAAGTGTAGAACAGTGATTCCCAAACTATTTCAGGTGGACCCCTAGGGGATCACGGGAGACTCGACGGGGGTCTACGTTGGCGTGAAAAAAATATGGCGGTCCAAGAGTTGTAAGTGGGGGTCCACGAAAATTTATCTGGTTTCGATAGTAAAGAACCGAAATGGTTGCTTGATAGGCTCTTTATTTAACTTTAATTTTTTTTAGTGGCCTATAGTGCTCTTGACGCATTGCTGCACTTACAGTCGTTTTGTGTTTTCATACGTGGGAAAGCCTTAAAGACCACCCGCAGACTAAAAAGAACTGGATGTTGGTATAACACTGAGTGGGGCGCCGCGGAAATTGTTGGCGGCAGAGATTTAAGCACTTGTGCATTTTCAGTGCTACAGGATAGTGCGCCACCATTACCTTTGTTGAAGAGATTCTATAATGCTTAGTTCCCTGGGACTGAATGCTGGTTTAATTCCTTTACTGAGACGGGCACATTGTCGAATCTTCACTGATGGTTCCAAAACTGACTCTGGGTCATGATATAGGGTCTATTTTGAAGTTAACGGGGATAAACTTCACTTTTCTGTTGGGGAATATGCTTCGGTCTTCCAGGCTGAGGTAATTGCAATGCTCAAAGCCATGGACTACATGGTCGAACATGAGGGCATTGGCCAGCCAACTAACTACTTCCAAACTAGTTCGGCAATGCAAGTATCGACTAAATTATGGTGGTAAACATAACGAGCTTGCTTTACTCTGGGTGCCAGGTCACTCAGGAGTACCTGGTAATGAGACATCTGACCATTTGGCCAGAATTGGCTCAGACCAGGCATTCCTCGGTCCGCAACCAGTTTTAGTACACCCACTTTCGGCCATCGAAGCAACCATCAGAAACTGGGTGAATACTTCGTTCAGCAATGACTGGGAGGCATCGAGGGAATGCAGGTGGGCAAAACTCATGTTGCCTTCAATCTCAGAAGGGCTACCTAGTTTTTTGCTTTCACTGAGCAGACGACACTGCAGACAACTTGTTGTACTGCTAACTGGTCGCTTCACGTTGCACCTGACTGTGATAGGCGTAAATGACAACTCCATTTGCCCATCCTGTCTTGAAGAGGATGAGAGGGTGGAACACTTTTTGTGCTTTTTGCTTGTTTGGTTGTTTGTCATCGATTTTTCTAGACCCGTTCTTTTCTCTATTGTCAGTTTCTGAATTAAAAGTTTGGCGTAAAAAGATTAGTCGTTTTGTTGTGTTAAGTTTTGTGTTTAAAAAACTCGAGTGATAAATATTTTTCGCCTCACTTTAAAACTCGGAGTAAAAATGATGCCATCAATACTAATAAACTATTTTACAAATACTCCACTTACAAATTCCTGAGTGAGCCGAACATTTGATGAGTTTATGGTGAAGATAATGTAAATAACGCTAGGGTTCGAGGTGCTCTTAATGTAACTTCTCAGATCGAGAGACAATTTTGATGGATTTTCTAGCTTTATTTTTTAAAACCTTCAAGTGTGTAATCACATTATTTTAATAAATAGAAATAAAAAATAATAGAAAGAAAATCTTTTAGTTTTATTTTGGCCACTCCGAGTTTAGTTTTTGAATTCACCCGCGATGCAAATTTACATACATAGGTAGATCTAATCTTCACATATCATTTTTTACGAGCTTTGGGAATATTTAGAAATTTATCAGCAGGAGGTGCACCGAAGCCGGTACATTTTTGAAAGGGGTCTACGAGAAAAAAAATTTTGGGAACCTCTGGTCTAATGGATAGTGTGTCTAGTGTTGGCTTATCGTTTGTTAATGTGTCTGTACCCACAAGGTATGGAAATAAATGTTGTCCAAGTTTACTTGACTATTTTATAGTATCTGACCCTCCTATAGTTTTAAAATTTGACCAGATATCATTTATATCAGACCATGCCCTGATTTTTTGTTCACTTAACATTAAACTTGACCACAAAAACGAAGCAGTTAGTTCGTATAATTTCTTTTGACTACCGGTTTTTAAATGTTAGCAATGTTTTTAATGACATATCACAAATCAATTGGTCTGCATGCTGGAGTTTCAGCTCTGTAAATGAAAAACTAAGCTTCTTGAACATTAATATTATTCGAGCGCTTAGTTCGCATGTTCATCTTCGTCTTGCCCTTGGTTTAACGATATAGTTCAAGCGGTTATCAAAAAGCGAAATAAAAGTCATACTCCGCATGGAAAAGGAATCGCACAGATAGAAATTGGTGTGTTTTCAAGGCAATAAGAAATGAAGCGACACTGACTATGAGACGTGAAAAAAGAAAGTTTTTTGCAAAAAAGCTCCGTCTCTTGCTCCCTAATAGTGTACTGTGGCGCAATTTACAAACCTTACGTGTTCATGTCAGTGATAGTTCAGATTGTCAACTTAACCCCGATATCCTAAATGAAGAATTTGTAAATTGTACCTATTCCCCCTGTTCTCTCACTTCCTGTCCCATATTCCATCGTGGTGGTGTTTTTCATGGTCAAACGTTTGAGTTTTGTGCAGTGTCAGAAATTGATGTAGAAAAGTATCTACAAGATTCGGTCAAATGCAATCGGTGTAGACGGTATTCCAATTAAATTTTAAATTGCTTCTCCCAGGGGTACGGTTTAGGTATTTGTACAATGATCTAGCCAAAGGATTAAACTTTTCATTTAAAAGAAAGATTTCGAATTTCTGAGGACTAGTTTATTAATAAATTCGGTTTGACGTATACACATTTTTTTAAACACAATAGAAACCGTAGGTTGGGCTTATCCAAGCAATACCTCATTGCCACCACTCTGTTGGTATGATCCCTGAGCAAGAAATCTCACAGTTATGAAAACCTTTAATGTATTTGGGAGGACGGCTTTTTTTACGTGCGCGCAAGTCGATCTCCACTTTGTTAGAACATACATACATATGTATGTATATAACAGCTTCTTTCGAAAGTCGAAAGTCTCCCTGAATTTTTTTTTTTAATAATTAATCTGCAGTGCGACTAATGGAGAGCTACTAGGCAGGCAGGTCTCAGTGTGCAAAAGTTAATTCGAAACTATCTAAGCTACGACCGCTGTCGTCTGGGGTTCCCCAAGGCTGTATCCTGGGGCCGCTCTTATTTAGTCTGTTTGTGAACGACCTATTCTCTACTTGTCAACAAGATTACGCTGATGACATCCAACTATATATGTCCAGGCCTCTAGAGCAAACAGCTAATTTGTCTTCAGATTTTAATAAGGATTTATTATCTATGAAGTCCTGTGCATCGCAAAATGGTCTTTGTCTTAATTGAGATAAGTGTTACGTGTTACCTATTTGTAAGAAGCTTCTGAACCTCATAGATATTTCATCACCATACATTGGGGACAAATCTATTAAATTTGTATCCAAGGTAACTAATCTCGGTTATGTTATTAATACAAGTCTTACTTGTGTTGACCATATAAACTACATTGTTGGAAAGGTGGGTTATACTTTGAGAAACTTTAAGCATAAACAGACGACAGCGTTGATCCGGATCAACTCGGGAATTAACTGCGGTTGATCTGGATTAAGTCCGAGTTAATCCGGATCAACGTTGCCGTCTGTTTAAGCTTTTGAGAATGTCTGCCTCTTTTACACCAATTGATATCAGGCGGAAACTTGCAATACAGCTTATACTTCCGATAATATGCTATCCTGAATTAGACTCTCACTCAGCGCATAAAATTGAGGCAGCTTTCAACCATATTTCGCGCTATGTATTTGGTATAGCAAAGTTTTAGCATATCTCTGCCTTGAGGGCAAGCCTGCTGGGCTGTGAAATCTCTGACTACTTGAAAGCTAGAAATTGTATATGTATTCCTATTTCGTCTTATGATGGATAAGACTCCCGGCTACCTATATGAAAAATTAATATTTCCAAAATCAACACGTGTAAATGACCTAATTGTCCCTAGCTATAACTATCTCAGCTCTCCACGACTATTTTTTGTCAACGCTATTCGTATATGGAATAATATCACAAAGTTTTATTTTATTCTAAATTTATACAACCTAATATCTGTGCCAATTTTGTTTATCTTATTCTAGTCTTAGTTAATTATATTTATTATAACCTTTATTGTCTCATACATAGTATATAAATTACTGTTGTACTACAAAAGATTTCTTAATCTTACTGTACTAATGCATTGATTAATAAATGAAATGAAAAATGTAAAATGGCA
>NW_023458579.1:291954-297178 GCF_013731165.1 Rhagoletis pomonella
ATTGATCTATTATTTTTATTGGCCAAATAATAGACATAAGAACGATTGTGAGAAATGTAAACATAACAAAACTGTCAAACGTCACGCGCACAGCTGATTCTGTCAAATTCACAAACAGCGGATTAGCGGTACCGCGATGGGCGCAATCTCAATTTCTGTCAATCGTGGTTGCAATGTATGTGTACAGTTTGACTGCAGTGTGTACACAACGTAGCTAAAAGCTAAATTTAATTTAAGTTCGGCCAAACCAATGTAATAATTAAATAAAACTGAAGTTTTATTATATAGTGTCAATTTCACTTTATAATTTATGGAAATCTGCTTTCGCAATATGTTAATGTGTACATTTTCACATTTAATGTTTCTGTACACTTAGTAAACGCGCAGAAAATTTAAAAACTTCGCGGAGTCAAAATACGTACCTGCATAGCTCAGTGGTTGGCGCTTCTGACTTTGCGCATCGATGATGCGGGTTCGATCCCTGCTGAAGTCTAGAAAAAAGAAGTGTGATGACGAGATGTGGTGAACTAACTTCCACCGCTTATAAAGAGTTCTCATTGAGCCATTAACTCGAGTTTATGGGCCATTTTGGAGTTTAACGCTTAACTCTACTCTTAAACTCGGAGTTTACCGTACAAAAAATTTCGTTAAACTCTCCTTAAACAACAGTTTTATTTGGAGTTTATGCGAATGCAACCCTTTTTTTACCGAATTCGGTTTGTGTCTTTGATAATCCAAACCTGCAACCAACTTACCGACAGTTAGTCTGTTCCCGTTTTTCAGGATTTAATCAGAAATAGTCCGAAGTCTTTCCGTGCACATAAGTGTAAACAGTGATTCCCAAACTATTTCAGGTGGACCCCTAGGGGATGAAAAAAATATGGTGGTCCAAGAGTTGTAAGTGGGGGTCCACGAAAATTTATCTGGTTTCGAAAGTAAAGAACCGAAATGGTTGCTTGATAGGCTCTTTATTTAACTTTAATTTTTTAGTGGTGTATAGTGCTCTTGACGCATTGCTGCACTTACAGTCGTTTTGTGTTTTCATACGTGGGAAAGCCTTAAAGACCACCCGCAGACTAAAAGAACCGGATGTTGGTATAACACTGAGTGGGGCGGAAATTGTTGGCGGCAGAGATTCAAGCACTTGTGCATTTTCAATCTACGACCGCTGTCGTCTGGGGTTCCCCAAGGCTGTATCCTGGGGCCGCTCTTATTTAGTCTGTTTGTGAACGACCTATTGTCTACTTGTCAACAAGATTACGCTGATGACATCCAACTATATATGTCCAGGCCTCTAGAGCAAACAGCTAATTTGTCTTCAGATTTTAATAAGGATTTATTATCTATGAAGTCCTGGGAATCGCAAAATGGTCTTTGTCTTAATTGAGATAAGTGTTACGTGTTACCTATTTGTAAGAAGCTTCTGAACCTCACAGATATTTCATCACCATACATTGGGGACAAATCTATTAAATTTGTATCCAAGGTAACTAATCTCGGTTATGTTATTAATACAAGTCTTACTTGTGTTGACCATATAAACTACATTGTTGGAAGGGTGTATTATACTTTGAGAAACTTTAAGCATAAACAGACGACAGCGTTGATCCGGATCAACTCGGGAATTAACTGCGGTTGATCTGGATTAAGTCCGAGTTAATCCGGATCAACGTTGCCGTCTGTTTAAGCTTTTGATAATGTCTGCCTCTTTTACACCAATTGATATCAGGCGGAAACTTGCAATACAGCTTATACTTCCGATAATATGCTATCCTGAATTAGACTCACTCAGCGCATAAAATTGAGGCAGCTTTCAACCATATTTCGCGCTATGTATTTGGGATAGTAAAATTTTAGCATATCTCTGCCTGGAGGGTAAGCCTGCTGGGCTATGAAATCTCTGACTACTTGAAAGCTAGAAATTGTATATGTATTCTTATTTCGTCTTATGATGGATAGGACTCCCAGCTACCTATATGAAAAATTAATATTTCCAAAATCAACACGTGTAAATGACCTAATTGTCCCTAGCTATAACTATCTCAGCTCTCCAAGACTATTTTCTGTCAACGCTATTCGTATATGGAATAATATCACAAAGTTTTATTTTATTCAAAATTTATACAACCTAATATCTGTGCCAATTTTGTTTATCTTATTCTAGTCTTAGTTAATTATATTTATTATAATCTTTATTGTCTCATACATAGTATATAAATTACTGTTGTACTACAAAAGATTTCTTAATCTTACTGTACTAATGCATTGATTAATAAATGAAATGAAAAATGTAAAATGGCATGATTCCTGATTAATTGGGTACCATTTTCTCCCAGATTTCTACATCGCTTTTAATGAGTTTTATTTTGTGCAAAAGTTTTCAGAAGAATCAGTGAGTTTGTCTTCCGATAGGCGACGCAGGAATTGAGAGCTATCTTAACAAATCTTATTTATGGTCAGATTTGCCTCTTTTTTTAAAACGCATAGCAGGGCCGTTCCCTTTATGACCTAAAAACCTATAAAAACGACAAAATAAAATAACGAAATAGGCTAGAAAAGGCAAAATAAAATAGCGAAATAGGCAGGAAAAGGCACTGGAAATTGCAAAAAAGGCAAAAGAAGTCACTAAAAAGACAAAAATCGAAAAATTATCAAAAACTAAATTTATTTTATGTTTATTTTACAAGTAAAACGAGAAAAACTATGAACTAGTTTCATTATATGAAAAATTTTTACATTGAATCTTTGACTATTTTCTCCTTTCGAGTTTTTATCTCACAAAACTTTAATCTCTATAGCTGTAGTAACATTGAACCACAAGATGAATTTTGATGTTTTCTGGAAACACCTTGAATGTACTAAACGTGCGCTCGACGTAAGTTGATACGTTTAAAATTTTCATATTGCGCCATATGGATAAATATAAGCAATTGCTTTTTCTTAACATTTCAGACCTTTGATCGATTTATTCAAACAAAGTTGAAGTAAAAGGTATGAAATTTTAAGAAAAAGCAATTGCCTAATTTTTATTCATACAGCCCATTATCAGGAATAACGCCTTTTCCTTGCCCTTTACAATTAAAGGTAGAAAATGCAGAAAAAGGCAAATATCTTAAAAAAGGCAAAAAAGGCAACAACAAGTGTGCATATATATGGAATCAAGGAAAGCTAAATCGTGTACATTCTTAATCGAATATACTCTATCTCTTTAGCAGATAAAATGACAATTTCCATAAAATCTGTTCCCTGCATATTAGCAACATAAAATATGGTGTAACTTGGTAGCCTAATTGTGTGATGTAAAAATATTTGGTTTTGGCCCAACCTTAATCAAGCTCGAGTAAAGCCGCAGCTAGAAAAGGAAATATTATATTTTGTTGTAGACTTTTGTGGTACTTTCTTAACCTCTATCGATCTGAGGAGTTTATGTAGATGTTGCCAATTTAATTTTTAACCATCCAAGACGCTCCCAGCCCAATACAAATGAAAATCGTATTTATAGTCTGAAGTGGTATATGTTAAACATATAATTCAGTGAGGATCAGTTCAGAGCGTGTCAGACGTGGCTTTATGTTTCGAAGAGGCTGTCAATTTGAGAAATTTCAGACCTTTTATTTCTGAAACTGATTTCCGAAAAGTGACACAAAGGCCTTTATGGCTGTTCACACATGGAAATAAAATTTCTTTCTCAATTTGACAGCGAATTGCGTCTAAAAGTTGGAAATATTGCCAAGACTGACACACTTTTTAGGCACCTCATCTGGGTCTAATTTCGAAAGCTACTGAAGAAATTTGGTTTTAAGTTTTCCTGTAAATAGGTTGGCTAACTTTTTCTATCGTCCGAACACTTTTTCTGATTTCAAGACTGTCGATTCTGAAACATTGTAAAAAAATAACGAATTTTTTTTAATTTTCTGCATGTTTTTTCTATAGTGAGCAAACAACTTTTTTGATTTATGAGTGGGAAGGCAAACAACTTTTGTTGGAGTCTCCTTTACAAATCTCTCTTAGATGTAAAAAGTATAGGAGGACAAACACAACTTTTCGATGCACATATGTGATTTACATCAACTGTCGCAACTATAGGTTTTTTTCATATTTTCACTGTTATCTCGGAAGCTAGGTCTCACCCATAAAAACCCATATGAGATTCGGAATCAGGATACAATTTTACGTTAGACAAGTTAAAGTTGTTCAAAAATTGTTGAGTAGTGTAATATATTAATACTCCAACAATTTAGAAGAAATGATTTCAATCTACATATGTACTTATATTGAGAATAAAAAAATAGACTTATGTACATACATATATTATATAGGCGTATCTCATTCACATATCACATTCTTGCATAAATACATAAATTACATATATGAGCCACTCTTTTTTAAGTCGGACGGATTTCGTAAAAAAAAATTATGTCATGTCTCCGATTCGTTTAAAATTTTTTTTATGGGTTCTATACATGAAATAAGCTAACTCGTGTTCGAGGAATTTTCTTTATAGTTTTTTTCTTCAGAGATATGATCTGCCAAAGTTTGCATTTTTTTCTGACTAATCATGTATTTTTTCAAATCGTTATATATCGGGTTCTGCTCATCGTAAAGACTCAATTTTAACGTCGTTTTAAAGCTAAAGAAACGGGCTTCACATTTCTATATATAAGATGGTCAAGGTTATCCTGAAGCTAACGAAGCTATTAACAGTTGAACTTTTTGAATGATTTGCATAGTGAGCGCCAGTAAATTAGGGATTTAAAATTATACCATCGTAATCCTTGTTAAATTCTCTATAAAAAAGGTGGTTCAAAAAATGGGCGTTTTTCAAGAACTATTTTTAAAATATTTTTCTTTGTGACGAGATGGTTTATTTTGTGAGAATCCACAATTTTTTGTAATTTGTTTTCTCAAACTTATGTTGAGATATATTTAGTAAGGCAGAATATAGCTTCGTTATCAATATTTGTTCCACAACTTTTTCAATCCGTATGGATATTCTTGCGAAATCCACAATAAAGTCTAAATTTTTGAACTTTGCTTTTATTATAGCCACGCCCATTTCTAGAATATTCTTTGATTGAAAAAGTTGTGGAACAAATGTTTTTAACGAAGCGATATTCTGCCGAAATCCGCAATAAAATCTGCGTTTTGCTAACTTTAGTCCTGCAATTGCCACGCCCATTGATCTATTATTTTTATTGGCCAAATAATAGACATAAGAACGATT
>NW_023458579.1:297278-299985 GCF_013731165.1 Rhagoletis pomonella
GAAAAGGCAAAATAAAATAGCGAAATAGGCAGGAAAAGGCACTGGAAATTGCAAAAAAGGCAAAAGAAGTCACTAAAAAGACAAAAATCGAAAAATTATCAAAAACTAAATTTATTTTATAATGTTTATTTTACAAGTAAAACGAGAAAAACTATGAACTAGTTTCATTATATCGAAAATTTTTACATTGAATCTTTGACTATTTTCTCCTTTCGAGTTTTTATCTCACAAAACTTCTCTATAGCTGTAGTAACATTGAACCACAAGATGAATTTTGATGTTTTCTGGAAACGCCTTGAATGTACTAAACGTGCGCTCGACGTAAGTTGATACAAGTGGCGCCCAATTTAAATATGGAACGTTTAAAATTTTCATATTGCGCCATATGGATAAATATAAGCAATTGCTTTTTCTTAACATTTCAGACCTTTGATCGATTTATTCAAACAAAGTTGAAGTAAGAGGTATGAAATTTTAAGAAAAAGCAATTGCTTAATTTTTATTCATACAGTCCATTATCAGGAATAACGCCTTTTCCTTGCCCTTTACAATTAAAGTTAGAAAATGCAAAAAAAGGCAAATATCTTAAAAAAGGCAACAACAAGTGTGCATATATATGGAATCAGGGAAAGCTAAATCGTGTACATTCTTAATCGAATATACTCTATCTCTTTAGCAGATAAAATGACAATTTCCATAAAATCTGTTCCCTGCATATTAGTAACATAAAATATGGTGTAACTTGGTAGCCTAATTGTGTGATGTAAAAATATTTGGTTCTGGCCCAACCTTAATCAAGCTCGAGTAAAGCCGCAGCTAGAAAAGGAAATATTATATTTTGTTGTAGACTTTCGTGGTACTTTCTTAACCTCTATCGATCTGATGAAAAGAACGAGGAGTTTATGTAGACGTTGCCAATTTAATTTTTAACCATCCAAGACGCTCCCAGCCCAATATAATTGAAAAGCGTATTTATAGTCTGAAGTGGTATATGTTAAACATATAATTCAGTGAGGATCAGTTCAGAGCGTTTATGTTTCGAAGAGGCTGTCAATTTGAGAAATTTCAGAAAGCAGTTGCATGAGCAGTCACACCTTTTATTTCTGAAACTGATTTCCGAAAAGTGACACAAAGGCCTTTCTGGCTGTTCACACATGGAAATAAAATTTCTCTCTCAATTTGACAGCGAATTGCGTCTAAAAGTTGGAAATATTGCCAAGACTGACACACTTTTTAGGCATCTCATCTGGGTCTAATTTCGAAAGCTACTGAAGAAATTTGGTTTTAAGTTTTCCTGTAAATAGGTTGGCTAACTTTTTCTATCGTCCGAACACTTTTTCTGATTTCAAGACTGTCGATTCAGAAACATTGTAAAAAATAACGAAGTTTTTTTTAATTTTCTGCATGTTTTTTCTATAGTGAGCAAACCACTTTTGTGATTTATGAGTGGGAAGGCAAACAACTTTTGTTGGAGTCTCCTTTACAAATCTCTCCTAGATGTAAAAACTATAGGAGGACAAACACAATTTTTCGATGCACATATGTGATTTACATCAACTGTCGCAACTATAGGTTTTTTCATATTTTCACCGTTGTCGGTCTCACCCATAAAAACCAATATGAGATTCAGAATCAGGATACACTTTTACGTTAGACAAGTTAAAGTTGTTCAAAAATTGTTGAGTAGTGTAATATATTAATACTCCAACAATTTAGAAGAAATGTCAGACTCAACGCGATTTCAATCTACATATGTACTTATATTGAGAATAAAAAAAATAGACCTACATACATATATTATATAGGCGTATCTCATTCACATTCTTGCATAAATACATATATGAGCCATTCTTTTTTAAGTCGGACGGATTTCGTAAAAAAAAATTATGTCATGTCTCCGATTCGTTTAAAATTTTTTTTATGGGTTCTATACATGAAATAAGCTAACTCGTGTTCGAGGAATTTTCTTTATAGTTTTTGTCTTCAGAGATATGATCTGCCAAAGTTTGCATTTTTTTCGTGATTCTGGCTAATCATGTACTTTTTCAAATCGTTATATCTCGGGTTCTGCTCATCATAAAGACTCAATCTTAACGTCGTTTTAAAGCTAAAGAAACGGGCTTCACATTTCTATATATAAGATGGTCAAGGTTATCCTGAAGCTAACGAAGCTATTAACAGTTGAACTTTTTGAATGATTTGCATAGTGAGCGCCAGTAAATTAGGGATTTAAAATTATACCATCGTAATCCTTGTTTAATTCTCTATAAAATAGGTGGTTCAAAAAATGGGCGTTTTTCAAGAACTATTTTTAAAATATTTTTCTTTGTGACGAGATGGTTTATTTTGCGAGAATCCACAATTTTTTGTAATTATTTGTTTTCTCAAACTTATGTTGAGATATATTTAGTAAGGCAGAATATAGCTTCGTTATCAATATTTGTTCCACAACTTTTTTCAATCCGTATGGATATTCTTGCGAAATCCACAATAAAGTCTAAATTTTTGAACTTTGCTTTTATTATAGCCACGCCCATTTCTAGAATATTCTTTGATTGAAAAAGTTGTGGAACAAATGTTGTTAACGAAGCGATATTCTGCCGAAATCCGCAATAAAATCTGCGTTTTGCTAACTTTAGTCCTGCAATTGCCACGCCCATTGATCTATTATTTTTATTGGCCAAATAATAGACATAAGAACGATTAT
>NW_023458579.1:300085-328625 GCF_013731165.1 Rhagoletis pomonella
TTTTTCAAATCGTTATATCTCGGGTTCTGCTCATCGTAAAGACTCAATCTTAACGTCGTTTTAAAGCTAAAGAAACGGGCTTGACATTTCTATATATAAGATGGTCAAGGTTATCCTGAAGCTAACGAAGCTATTAACAGTTGAACTTTTTAAATGATTTCCATAGTGAGCACCGGTAAATTAGGGATTTAAAATTATACCATCGTAATCCTTGTTTAATTCTCTATAAAAAAAGGTGGTTAAAAAAATTAGCGTTTTTCAAGAACTATTTTTAAAATATTTTTCTTTGTGACGAGATTGTTTATTTTGTGAGAATCCAGAATTTTTTGTAATTTGTTTTCTCAAACTTATGTTGAGATATATTTAGTAAGGCAGAATATAGCTTCGTTAACAATATTTGTTCCACAACTTTTTCAATCCGTATGGATATTCTTGCGAAATCCACAATAAAGTCTAAATTTTTGAACTTTGCTTTTAATATAGCCACGCCCATTTCTAGAATATTCTTTGATTGAAAAGTTTGTGGAACAAATGTTGTTAATGAAGCGATATTTTGCCGAAATCTGCAATAAAATCTGCGTTTTGCTAACTTTAGTCCTGCAATTGCCACGCCCATTTCTAAGGGTGTTTCGAAAAATCTTGCCATACAAATATTATATCTGGATAGGTATTTTATCGGAATCCGCAATAAAATTTTAATTTTTGCAAAAATCCGATGTTTAACACCTTACTAAATATATCTCAACATAAGTTTTCGAAAACAAATTACAAAAAATTGTTGATTCTCACAAAATAAACCTTCCCGTCACAAAGAAAAATATTTTAAAACTACTTCTTGAAAAACGCCAATTTTTTTGAACCACGTTTTTTGTAGAGAATAAAACAAGGATTACGATGGTGTAATTTTAAATCCCTAATTTACTGTAGTTCACTATGCAAATCAACTTCAAAAAGTTCAACTGTTAATAGCTAAGTTAGCTTTAGGATAACCTTGACCATCTTATATATAGAAATGTTAAGCCCGTTTCTTTAGCTTTGAAACGACGTTAAGATGAAGTCTCTACGATCAGTAGAACCCGAGATATAACGATTTTAAGAAGCACATGAGTAGTCAGAATCTCGAAAAAATGCAAACTTTGACAGATCATATCTCCGAAAGAAAAATTCCTCGAACACTCATGTATAGAATCCATAAAAGAAATTTTAAGCCAATCGAAAGTGTGACAACAAATTTGGTGTCCGATATGAAAAAGTATGTCTCATATACATATTTACGTCATATTTCTTTCTTAGATTTTTTATTCAACAAAACATGCGTTTTTATTATCTTGCAAAACATTTTTAAATTGTAATGATTACTATGCCTATGTATGACATATTTGCTTATTAATTCTTCTGAATGGCTTAATTATATTATTTTTGGCCTTTTCTCTTTTTTATTTTATTTCTCTAAATTTCTCGATTGATTACACACCATAAAATTCGCAAATCGTACATCGGATACTGTCGCCCATTTGTTGTTGTTGATGTCTTTATTGTAGCTATGAATGAAATCAATTGACAGCGAGTAAGACTAACCGGGGGCAACATTGAAACTATTTTCCCTTACACTCAGCAGACGAATTGTCACCGTTGTGAATAACATCAGAACCTAGTGACAACCCAAAAGACGTCGTCCCTCTTTGGCGCTTAAGGACCACTGGAATGTTGGAATATCCCCAACAATTTTCACGCAATATCCCCGGTTCCTCAACGACGAGTAGCGTTTCGATAACACACAAAAAACATCAATTATACCATCACAGTCAGATTCATCAGCAACTGCAGCAACGACAACGGACACACTTACTGGTAGGTAGTAATAGTGGTGGTGGCTTGGTTAGTGCCCACGACCACCAACAGTATTCACCGGAACCATCTCCAGTACATCAGCATCGACACATCCCGCATGCAACAGTAATATTCGCGACAAACGGAGCACATCAGCAACGTCCACAGCCCCAACAGCAACAATATCACCAGGGCACCCTGTCGACTGCATCTAGTTGTAGTGCACAGCACAAGAGCGTGACCTTTGGTCAAGTCACCGCAGCGTCCAATATCGCCGGATACGGAGGCGATTACAGCGGCGGCAGCAGCAGCGGTAATTCGAGTTCCGGTCAACAATCCATGGCGGGCAACATGAAACACGGTTGGTATTAACAAAAATTAGTCAGAGTACATGCATGGATACATACACATGCACGCATGCGTAATTAGACATCCAGGGTATTCTGTAAAGTTTCGATATTAAGAGTGTACATTAAGGCTTATCACGAAAAAAAGTTAAGCGTGTGTCAGTTTTATTTGAATACTAATGTCAAGAAAAAATTTGGGTGTCAAATTTTTATAAGGCACCCGCTAAAAACAGCTAAATGACGTCTTTTGCTATAACTTTCTTATTTGATATCCTATTTTTAAAATCTTTACGTCGCCGAAAAGGCACCCCTTCGAACTATATTGACAATTAAACAGTTTAAGCGTTCAAACCCGTTTTGATTTATACCTTTACTAGTTTTGGAAATACTACCCCTTGATTTTTATTTTTATGCTATAAATCTAAAGCTCAAAAAACGATGACGATTAGGCTTTATTCACAAACAAAACAGTTATAATGTTTAGCAAAAATATGCCCAAGACGTTCTGTGTCTGAAACTGCAAGTGAACTGAAGTGAACTTAAACGTGGACAAAACGCTCAGTATTTTGAGTATGAAATAAAATATGAGTTAAATTTATGAAATTTCTCGTCAGCCAATAATAGTAATATACATATGTGGTACTTCTATGTACCGAAATGCTTATGGAATTTGAATAATTTTGTTCAAGTAATGATATTCTTGCAGTATTTTTGCAAACAAAATTGCAAATTTGTAGGCTCAGTATTGTTAAATCTATTCAAGTCTATCGTTTCCACGCAGAAATTGCTATTAAAATTACTACATTCTCGAGGAATGTGAAATTTGCGGATAGATAAAGGCGGATTGATTCCAGAGGAAAATTCGTATATTAACTGCAAGTCTAGCGGCAGCCGACGCATATAGCATGCATACATATGTTTTGCCATACGAGGGATGTCTTCAAAGTTCTGGGAATTTAGGTATGATTTGTATTATTTTGGTAATTTTCGTCAATATTACAATGTATAGTAGTTATTCAACATAATCTCCATTAAACTGAATACATTTATCTTAACGATAAACTACATTTGTTAAGCCGTCCTCAAACAACTTTTTCGGTGTCTCCTCAATCCACTTATTTATGGCACGATTTACGTCAGTTAAACTTTCAAATCGAACACTCCGTAAGGGAACAGATGATAATCACTGCATTATCTTGTTGCGATAACGGGCACAAGTGCCTGTCGCAGTGGCCCGCTGTATAGTTTCTGATGTTTTCACACCTTCTTTCCACAAAAAGAAAATTATTGCTCTTTGGGATTTAGCTGCATCTTCCATGGTTATAAAAACAGTGATATGAAAACGCGTCTATATCAGTCGTACACCTAAATCAGACTAAACAATAATGTACTAGATAGTTGCATAAACATGTCAAGACTCGCCTGACGTCAGTAACATTGCCTAGAAGTTCTGTGTAATTTAATTATAGCACAATTCCCAGAACTTTGGAAATATCCCTCGTACATTTCGACTTCCGTGGAAAGCTTCGTCATCTCCTAAGTCCCTTTTCAATGCCGTTTCTGCGATTCCTGTCTAAATATCCTTTAGAAGTATAGCGGCAAGTAAAGAGCCGGCTCGATTTGATGGGTTAGTTTTATCAAGAGCTGAGCAATAATTTTGAAGATTGTCGTCCGATACTTTCAATGCTTTTGGAAGTGGTGGTGCTTGTACGTTAAGATTGTCTTGGAACTCTTCTTCACTATTTATACTAGGAGTATATCGAAATTAGGGATGTTTCGAATGTCATATTTTTCACATTCTTGAATGCGAATTTTCGGAATGCGAATGTGCGAATGCGAATGTTAGGAATAACATTAAAAAAGCTTAACTTAAACTCAACTTAAGTCATCGTTTTGTGAATTACACTGCATCAGAAATTTTAGTTTGGTTTTTGTTCTCCAGACGCCACTATCCAATTCCTATCTAGAATTGCCAAGTGACCCCGAAAATCTAGTTAATTTCTTTTTCTATGGATAAGTTTTCGAGATATTTTCAATTTGCCGTTATTCAGCTCAAAACAAAAAGTGGTTCCATTTAATCACGTATACCTTACGAACCAATTTAACAATCTTAAAAGGAGATATGTCAAATCAAAGGTAATGGAATAAATCATATATACATCACTTTTCGATAGGACTGATATAGTTTCGGACAAATTAATTAATCATTCCAGTTTTTTTTCCATTTTTTAATGAAAAACAAATCAAACTTTAACAGAAGAAAAATTTAAAAATAACCGGTTCTGTGCCAAATTTTTGCATTTGTGCTAAAGCCTGTTCTGTTACAAACAAAAATCAAGTTACTATTTATGAAAATCGATGAGTAAATAATAAATTATGAGTGGTGAAATGAAAATGCGCAACGATTTTTTGTATGAAATATGAGCAGAAAAGCGTGTTACTCAAGTGTACGTGGCGTATGAGTTACTTTTGTTCCTGCTCATTTTTCTTACAAAAAATCTGTGCACATTTTCACTTGACCACTCATTACTTCTTTATTTATCTATCGCTTTTCTCCATTAGTAATCTGATTTTTTTTTTTTAACAGAACAGGCTTTAGCACAAATGCAAAAATTTTCCACCTGTTATTTTTTAAATTTTCCTTCTGTTAAAATTAGATTTTTTAATTTTTTCATAAAAACAAAAATGGAATGATTAATAAATTTGTCAGAAACTATAAATCCTATTGGAAAGCTATGTATATATGGTTTATGGAGAATTTCATTAGCTTTCATTTGACGTATATCATTTTAAGATTGTTAAATAGGTTTGTAAGATATACGTGATTAAGTGGAACCACTTTTTGTATTAAGATGAATAACGCTAACAAACGATGGAAAAATTTCTATAAATACGTTTATATAAGCAAAATTCTAATGAATTTTTATATATTCTCTCTCAAAGAGAGAAATGTTGGCAAAAGTACGCGAACGCAAAACTAGCAAAAACTTGCAAGTTTTTAGTACAGCTGATCGAAATTTTGTTTACATTTAAAAGCATAAAACAGAAAACATGAAAAGAATATAACATAAAAGTTTTCCTAAAGCATTTTGCTAAGAAAACATGAGTAAATGAGTATTTGCTTTCTTTCGATACATTTGCAGTTCTAATAAGTCATTTCAAACTTAAAAATCATAATAATAAATCTAAATCTAAAATAAATTTCCATATTTTCATAAATTGAAAACAGATGACTTTGATAAGCTCTTTTTCTTGCTGGCAAATGGCTGCTGGTAAAAATCTTTCCAACAGAAACTAGCAGCTTTTCATCAGAATGAAATGTCAATTTGGTCCCTCAATTTCCCCTACTTTGCTGGATTTTTGTGTACGCGAACAGGAAAATTGTAAGACTGCCAACAACTGGAATATTCCTGCGTTCGCACTTCCCAATAATTTTTTTTATTAATTTGCGATTTTTGGGCACATCTGCTATGCCGTTCTGTTCAAATAAATTAAGTATAGCTTAGTAGCTTGTTGCTGAACAGTTTGTAAGGCTATTCGCCTTCGCCAACGCGTAAACGCCCGTAAACATTTCGCTGAACCTTTCCCTCGAAAACTCCAACAGCCGCCTCGTCAGATTTTTTCATTATCCATGCCTCCGCGCCACACAGTGTGGAAATTAGAGATATTAGAATTTGCGACGAAAAAAGTCCCAATTTCCACACTGTGCGCCATAAACCAGCACATGCATGATCAGTGACTTATATAATGTGATTTTTGTACGACAAGAGAGGACTTTACTCCTCAATTGCCTACTCAGTCCAAAGTAGCACTTGTTGGCAAGAGTGATTCTCCGTTGGATTGCAAGGCTGTCATTATTATTGGTGTAATTCTGGTTCCCAAAAAAGCGAAGTCGTCTACTTTTTCAAACTTGTAACTGTCAACAGTGACGTGGGTACCAAGACGCGTATGCTCTGACTGTTTGTGTGATGACAGAAGATACTTCGTTTTGTCCTCGTTCACCACCAGACCCATTCGCTTTGTTTCTCTATCCAATCCCGCGTAGGCAGAACAGACGTAGAACTCGTTTTTACCGATAATGTCGATGTCGTCGGCATACGCCAGCGATTGTACGCTCTTGCAAAGTATTGTGCCTGAGCGGTTCAGTTCTGCGGCTCTTATTATCTTCCCCAACATCAGATTAAAGAAATTACACGAAAGGGAGTCACCTTGTCTGAAACCTCGTTTGGTATCAAACGGCTCAGAGAGGTCCTTCCCAATTCTGACGGAGCTGATGGTATTGCTCAACGTCATTTTACGCAGTTGTATTAGTTTCGTGGGGATACCAAGTTCTGACATCGCGGCATAAAGACAGCTTCCTTTGGTGCTTTGAAATCGACAAATATATTATGTGTGAATACCTGATCTATGGTGGATTTGCCAGGTCTAAAGCTACACTAATAAGGCCCAATCAGTTCATTGTCGGTGGGCTTCAGTCTTTCACTCAATACGCTCGATAAGACCTTGAAACCTATGATTAGAATGCGGATCCTGCGGTAGTTGTCGCGAATGGTAGGGTCGCCTTCTTGTGGATTGGGCAGAGCACACTTAAATTCCAGTCGTCGGACCATATTCTGCATAGGAGTTGATGCATGCACTTTATCAACTCTTCGTCAACGTACATGAATAGCTCGGCTGGCAGGCCGTCAGCTTCAGCAGCTTTGTTGTTTTTCAGCCGCATAAAAACTCGTATTCGTATCTCGTCATAGTCAGGCGGTGGGACATCGACTCCATCGTCATCGACTGGGTGCTTGAGTTCGTCTTCTCCTCTACTTTCAGTGCTGCTGCCATTCAATAAGGTGGAAAAGTGTTCCCTCCATAGTTTAAGTACGTTGTGGTTGCCATGGTTGTAATAACAGGAGTTCGGACTGGTCTTCTCTGATAACATTTTCTGGAGTTTTTCCTGTCGGCCAGCTTTTTCAGCTCTTCACACTCACGGATTTCGGCGGCTCTGTTTTTATTGCGGCAAATACGTCTCGCTTTCCTCTTCAGTTCCCTATAACGGTCCCACATGGCTCGCTTTGCGCCCGATCGCAGCGTGACATCTGATTTCTCCGCAGCTTCTTGACACTACTCATCGTACCAGTTGTTCTTTCGGGCTCACTGAAATCCGACCTTTTCTTCGGCTGCGGTAGTTAATGAGCGGGAAATGTGGTTTCATTGCTCGCATATGTCGTTTTGTTGAAGAGTGCTCTCAGAAGCCAAGTGTGAGAGTCGTGTGGCGAATAAATTGGCCGTCTGTTTTGATTGCAGCTTTTCGACGTTAAGCTTTCCTTGCGTTGTTGGACGCACAGTTTTTGCTGCACAGAGGACGATGAGTATCTGGCTGCAATAAGATAGTGGTCCGAGTAGATGTTTGGCCCTCGGAGTGTACGTACGTCTAAAACACTGGAAACATGCCTTCCGTCTATTACAACATGGTCGATTTGGTTTCTCGTTTTTCGATCTGGATCTGGATCTTTTTATGCTTCAACCAAGTAACACATATTACCATGCTTCGAGCCCGGCGAAGTCGATGAGCCTCAGTCCATTATCGTCCGTTATCGGACGTTTCGTCGTGGCGCCACAGATCCTTTTTCCCACCTTGGCATTGAAATCGCCAAGCACGTTTTTTTATATCGTGTGGGAGCAGTGCTTATACGTACGCTCTAACCGCTCATAGAAGAGACCCTTGGACGCCTCGTCCTTCTCTTCCGTCAGGGCATGGGCACAGATGAGCGAGATGTTGAAGAATCTAGCCTTGAAGCGGAATGTGTCCACCGCGGTGAACGCCAGTACCGAATTTGCGCTCCTTTACGGGGCAACTGTAGTAAACGACGCTAGGCTACACGCTTACCTTGCCTTGCCCCGTCCATCGCATTTCTTGAATGGCGGTGATGTCTTCCCGAGGACATCAACCAGCCGGGTAGAGGCACCCTCCACATTAAGAGTCCGGATATTTCAGGTGCATACCCTGAAATCATAGTCCGGTATACGTTTGCCGCGATCGCCATCAAAAAAGGGGATCGCATCCGAGGCTTTTTGTTCTTTTTCATTTGGCGGGTTTTAACGTGGCGGGACCCAAACCCAGCGCACATATATATTTCATTGGTTTGAAATTGTGAATAAAACGACTAGCCTGTTAATATAATGTTATAAGCTTAAGGTTATATTTTATCTTTTTCCTATCTTTATCCCTACCTATACCCTTTTCGTTATAATTATTTTTATCTTAATATGTTTTCCTTTTATCTTTATTTTTATACTTACCATTATTCGGGTATTTATCTTTTTTATCTTTCATATCGTTAGTATAGTATGGAAAGGGTGTAACTCACATCGTGGGTTAAATACAAAAATCCGTAACTAAAAATCCAAAATTTACTCTTTGATTGATTATGATCAGGACCGAAGAAAATACGCAAGCAAAAATCCATTTTAAGCGCTTAGATAAGCACTAAAACATTGATAAATATGCTTGCAAATATGCTCGCGAAAATACAAAAGTTTGTGTGCAGTTTAATGTTTTTATTCAGTTTATTTCAAGGATTGAAAAATTACAATGGACAATCAAGAGTTGCGAAGTTTTTAAGAAATTTGCTATGCTTTCTACCATGGTTTGCTAAAGTTTGTTTGTGAAGAGTGAAAGTTACCCTTGTTTTCAACAGAAATATGTGCCCGTTCCATTATTTCGGAAGGAAAAAGTGAGACATCAGGCTGTAAAATATCAGATGTCAAAACTCCTTGGACACTACTATTCACACACACGAAATAATATTAATTTGTTTCTTGACCGTTTTCTTAAAAGGTCCGTACTTAGCTTAATAAATTGAAATAAGCATGAACGTTAAAATTAAGCTTGGAAACCTTGAATAAGCCAAATAAGCAATTCCAAGCAAAAGCCTAAACTTTGCGGCCATGATTATGATGCATTTAATCGAATATAAGTCCCCATCTCGTTTTATGAAATAAACATTTTGAGTTAGGTGTGGCTTTGTTGCATTTCAGCGAGGATGTGAGTTACGCCTTTTCATACTATACTAAAAAAGCAAAGTGTTTGAATTTACCTTGGTCTTCATGTTTGTTTTTATCTCTCTTATCTTTGCTTTTATCCTTTTCTTCATCTACCTACTCACCTAGATGAGGTGAGGTGGGATGACGTGATAAATAAGAAATTACACTTAGATCTTTTTTATGCGGTACATGCGTTTCTCAGAAAGCCGCATAAAAAAAAATCCGCATGAAAAAGTTCTTTACTTGCATACAAAAACAGGTGATGCGTTTCAGCATTTTCAAAAACCGCATAAATTCAGATACTCCATGTAAAAAATTCTAAAAAACCGCTTAAAAAATGGTTTGAAAAAGCGCATAAATTCAAATACGCATAAAAAGAGACCTAAGTATATGTGATGTCATGTCATGTGCTGTCATTTCATGTGATGTTATGTCATATCATGTGATGTCATGTCATGTGATGTCATATCATGTCATACGATGTCATATCATGTGATGTGATGTCATGTGATGTCATGTGATGCCATGCCATATCATGTGAGGTCATGTCATATGATATCATATTATGTAATGTCATATCATGTGATGTCATGTCATGTGATGCCATGTCATATCATGTGATTTAATGTGATGTGATGTCATATAATGTGGTCCCATGCCATGTGCCGACCGATTACACTGGATCACACATTTTAGTTTGGTTTTTGTTCTCCAGAAGCCACTATCCAATTTCTATAATTGTTCGGTGATTCCGAAAATCGAGGTAATTTTTTTATGGATACGTGTTCGAGATATTTGGAATTTACCGTTATTCAGCTTAAAACAAAAAATGGTTCTACTTGATCACGTACATATATCTTGCAAACCAATTTAACAATCTTAAAAGGAGATACGTCAAATCAAAGCTAATAAAATTCTCCATGTTTACACCACTTTCCAATAGGACTTATAGTTTCTGACAAATTTATTAATCATTCCATTTTTTTTTAAATGAAAAAATGAAATTTTAACAGAACAAGAACTTAAAAAATAACAGGTTCTTTGCTAAAGCCTATTCTGTTACAAAAAAAAATCAAGTTACTAGTGAACGAAAGCGAGATATAAATAAAGAAGTAATGAATGGTCAAATGAAAATACACAAAGATTTTTTGTATGCAATATGAGCAGAAAAGCGTGTTACTTAGGTGTACGTGGCGTATGAGTAACTTTCCTTTCTGCTAATTTTTCATACAAATTATCTTGGCGTATTTTCATTTGAGCACTCATTATTTCTTATTAATCTATCGATTTTCTTCATTAGTAATTCATTTTGTTTTTTTTTTTTTGTAACAGGACAGGCTTTAGCAGAAATGCAAAAATTTGGCACAGAGCCTGTTATTTTTTAAATGTTTCTTCTTTTTTTCACTAAAAAATAAAAAAAGCTGGAATGATTAATTAATTTTTCAGAACCTATAATCACTATCGGAAAGAGGTGTATATACGGTTTATGGAGAATTTTATTAGCTTTCATTTGCTTCACTTTATATTAAGATTTTTAAATTGGTTCGTAAGATATACGTGATTAAAAGGAACCATTTTTTTGCTTTAAGCTGAATAACGGTAAATCGAAAATTTCTCGAAAACGTATCCATAGAAAAAAATTAACTCGATTTTCGGAATCACTTGGCAATTCTAGATAGGAATTGGATAGTGGCATCCATAGAACATTTTTGCTGTAAACCAGTGTTATTATATCGATAACAATGTCGCTAAATATACCGATGAAAATATCGATAAATGTATTGATTATTATAGTGATAACAATATCGGTTGCTATATAGATTATTATTTCGATAAAAATATCGATAGCAATATCAGTACTATAAAGATAACAATATCGATCTTCATTCTCATCTTTTTCTTCACATTTATCTTTATTTTGACATATTCCCCTTAACCTTTGTCTTAAAGTGTTTAGATTTATGATGTATTTTGGAACGAATTTCCGTCATCTCTTGTCAAATATGGTTTGGAGGCAAACCGGTTTCGGCGTTGCGCCATCTTCAGTGTCATTTTTCGTTCTGGATAATTTTTGTTGGTTGCTCGTATTTATAAATACTCCTTATTAACTACCTCTTTATTTTGTTAGGTACGTCTTAGTTTTGCAGTGCTGAATAGGTAGATGAATTGTTCTGGCTTGTGTATGCTGGTCTTTGTTTTTGTAGTTAGTGTATTCCCTTCCATGTCTATCCTTAATATTTTGTCATTTTTCTTCTCGTACAACAGTTTTAGAGGTTCAAACAGTCCGTCCGATAACGTATTTATTTGCTCATTTGTCCTTTGAAGGGCTTCTGTTTATATATTTCCATATTTTGTAATATATTCAATCTTTGTCCTTTATGTTGTACTCGGGGAAGTTCTGTTGTTTGTCCAATCTTCATTGGTGCGCATTTATTTTTGATCATGTGATTTGCGAAGTTCGATTCTATTGTAGCCTCTGGTTTACGTTTTTTCTTATTATAATCCCTTATGTGTTCTCGATACCTTGTTCTTATATTTCGTCCTGTTTGTCCTATGTAGCTGTATCGGCATTCGCAGGTTAACTTGTAAACGCCCTGTTTATCTAGGGGGACTTCCTCGCTTATTTTCTTTTTCAATATTCCTCCCACAGTGTTCCTTGTTTTAAATGATGTCTGAATGTCGTACTTATGAAAGAATTAAGCAAGTTTATACGATGTCTTTCCCGTGTAAGTTAGAACTGCCCAAGTTTTTTTTATTGTTTTCCTCTTTGCTTGTCTTTTTCGATTTTGTGTCCTTTCTTAACTTTTCAACCAGGCCTCTTATATCCGTTATATTGCGCAATGGCATATATTGTATCCAGTTCATTCTTGTAGTCTTCTTCTGTTAGAGGGGTCCTTTCAAGCCTCGTTATTAGTTGTCTAAGTGCTGAATTTTTGTGTTGCTGTGGATAGTGTGAGCTGTTGTTATTGTTTCTGTGGCTGTTGGTTTTCTGTACATCTCAAACTCTATCTTGCTTGTGGTATTGTTTATTTCCATTGTTCAATTGTTAAATCCAGATAGTTAGTCTTCCTTTCCTCTTCCGTTTCTTTAGTGAATTTTATATTCTGGCGTTGTTTGTTGAGATAGTCGAGTATCTGCTTCTCTTTGTTTCCCTCTATTAGACATATTACATCATCGACATATCTCGCGTAGAATTTTACTCCTAGGTTGGTCGATAGGTTTCCCATATATTTCTCCTCTAGTGTTTGCATGAATACTTCCATGAGTATTGCTGACGTCGGATTGCCCATTCCTATCCTTCGTCTGTTTATATATCTTATTATTGAACTGGAAGTAGTTCTGTTTTAATGTAACCTTCAATGCGTTTACTATTTCCGTAGCAGCTTCTCTTTTCATTTTTTCAATCAGTATTTCTTGTACGGTTTTTATGGTTTCTATTGTTGGTATCGATGGGTAAAGGCCCTTGATGTCGAATGATACGAATTGTTTTTGTTGATCTTCAACGATTTCATCTTCTCGATTAGTTCTGCTGTATTCGTAATGGTGTATTTATTTCGTAAATTCAGGTTATCCTTCAGCAGCGTCTTAAGGGGCTTGGAGAGTCTGTACAGGGAGCAGACTTTAGTTAATGATAGGTCTCATCGGAGTGCCTGGTTTGTGTATCTTTGGCAAGGCAATCAATGGAGGGACACTCAGGTTCATAAGTATTAGTCTATATGCTAGATTATCCTTTATTATGGTTGTGCTTTTCTTTATGGTATTCTTTATTGCTGCCTGGTATTCTTTGGGATCATTTCCCAATTTATTGCACCCTATTTCAGTTATTAGTTTTTCAGTTTTCTCTTGTAATCTTTTTTATCAATTATTACGGTGGTATTGCCTTTGTCCTGCTTTTGTGGTTATAACATTGCTTGCCTTAAACTTTTCTTTGAGCCCTTTTATGGTTTGGTTTTCATCCTTCTGCTTCCTAGTCTTCTTGGTCTTTATGTCTTTTTCAATTATGTGCCGACATATGTGTTCCTTTTTGGCTTGCAAGTTTTTTAATTCCCATTGTAGGTAGTTGTTCTCAGCTTTCATGACAATTTTCTGACTCGCTGCTGTTTTTGATTTCGGTTTCATTTGGGCGTATTTTGGTATCATATTCATAGCAATACATTGTTTATTAAACCAAATATTGGCGTTTGTGTTGTTGATCTTCAGTGAACGTCGTTGGTATACAATCAATAGTAAGTTGGTTTTGGAATAATATGCCTGACTGGCATAAATATTTCCTTTTTGGTTGTTGTTGTTTCCGACAGGGTGGGTGTATGATGCATTGTGGAACGAATTTCCGCCATCCCTTGTCAAATTGGGTTTGGAGACAAACCGGTTTCGGCGTTGTGCCATCTTCAGTATCATTTTTCGTTCTGGATAATTTTTGTTGGTTTCTCATATTTATACTCCTTATTAACTACCTCTTTCTTTTTTTAGGTACGTCTTAGTTTTTCAGTGCTGAATAGGTAGATGAATTGTTCTGGCTTGTGTTTGCTGGTCTTTGTTTTTGTAGTTAGTGTATAACCTTCCATGTCTATCCTCAATATTTTGTCATTTTCTTCTCGTACAATAGTTTTAGAGGTTCAAACAGTACGTCCGATACAGTATTTATTTGCTCATTTATTATTTGTCCTTTGAAGGTCTTCTGCTTATATATTTCCATATTTTCTAATATATTCAATCTTTGTCCTTTATGTTGTACACGGAGAAGTTCTGTTGTTTGTCCAATCTTCTTTGGTGCGCATTTATTTGTTTAGATTTACCTTGATCTTAATTTATGCCGTTATCTTTACGTATCTTTGCTTTTTTTAAAATTTTACCTTTGCCTTTATCCTTTTCTTCATCTTAGTATGTACTAACCTTTACGTTTGTTCTTGTATTGGTCTTAATCTAAATCTGATTCTAAAACAGCTTATTAGCACGTTTTTGTTAAATTAATACCATGTGCATGCATTTAACAAGCACTTGTTTCTGTTGAAACCATTTCCGTCCCAACAGTTTCAGTGTGCATCATTTCCGTTCAATTTGCCCATTTACTCCCAACCGTCGCTAAACTTCAAAAACATTTTTTTTACTGCTGCGATCTCTTCTTCAGTAGAAACTTCATACTTTCAAGAATATTAATTTTTGATTATAGGTTTTTGATTTAAGCTAAGCAAGACAGGAACTCGGTCAACTATTTAAAATTGTTTCCCAACTGAGTTACAACCGTTCAAGTGTATCAACCTTTTTCGATGGTCGAGCTATTAGCATACAAAATATGCTAAATGCAGATCATGAAATGTTAAATACAACAAAAAAAAAGATTATAACTTTTTTGTTTGGGAATGAAGCCTAATCCTTTTTAGCAAGTTCGTAATCGTTTTTTGAGAGCTTAAGATTTAGAGTGTAAAAATAAAAATCTGTTGATAGTATTTCCCAAAATTAGTGAAGATATAAATTAAAATAAGCGAGACCTTTTCGCCGTCATAAAGATTTATAAAATCGGATGTAAAATAAGAAAGTTATAGCAAAAAACGTAATTTAGCTATCTTTAGCGGGTGTCTAAATTTTCTTTCCACATAAGTGTTTAAATAAAATTGAAACACGCTGAACTCGTTTTCTTTCATACACTCAGAAAAAAGTCAGCCAAATATGTTCCTCTCAACATATGATTTGGTAACTAAGTATAAACAAATAATGTAACTATAACCAAATCATGTGTTGACGTAACTAAACTCTTTTCTGTATGTCGTGATACGACTTAGTACATGTACATGTACCTATAAATCTCAACCGGGCGTACTAGTCTATATTGCAAACAGAAGAGTGCAAACATTTTTAAATTACCTGGTGCATGTGTATGTACGTAAGTCAACTGTTAATTGAATCCGACTAGTTTTTAATATTTTTCATTGGTTTTTGCAGGCAAATCACAAGAAGATGTTTGCTACGTTGTGGCCAAATACGATTACGCGGCGCAAGGAGCGCAAGAATTAGATTTGCGAAAAAACGAACGATACTTACTGCTTGACGACTCGAAACATTGGTGGCGTGTGCAAAATAATCGCAATCAATCAGGTTATGTACCTAGCAATTATGTGAAGAAAGAGAAACCGTCGTTGTTCGATAGGTGAGTTATGACCTTCTGAGGCAGGGAATGTACTTAGCTGAGACTACGCTTTGTAATCTTGATTCGACTACCTTCTTTCGTTGCTTTTTATGGATGCTAAACATCTAACCTTTAGTTTTTTCCACTTGTTTTTATTTTTATATAGTATTTGCACTACTTTAAACAGTTTTATTTTGAATATATAATTTGCTCGCGAATTCTTTTGCAATAACCATAGAACCACACGGAATGTATTAAAATTGTAAAATATGCTATATTTGTGGAAGGGATATACCATGTGCCATGCATAAACAGACAGCAATATTTACATATGTTGACAAAGTGCTAAAACCTGTTTTTTTAGTGTTGAATTTGTCAAACTATGTGAGGATCTCGATACCAAAACGCAATAATCCCACATGAACAGTTTCTAGATAATTGAGAAAATGCAAAATAGATGCATATTTCTCAATAGAAACTATATATTATATTTGAATGGTTGTGTACCTACTAATAGCTTTGCTTTTTGCTTTGAATTTTCGGAATTACACCTTTCTGGTCTGAACAAAAGGTTTTATTGCATTTCGGTTGGAATGATTAACTTGAACACATCGACAACGCTTTGAAAAAATTATCTGCTCATTTTACAAAAAACTCTTTCCAATTCCAGTATCTGACTTCGGTATATCCCAGTGGATAATTTCAGGAGTTAAAAGCCCTTCCGAAAGACCTTCCTGAGAGTCAAGATGCCTTCCACTCTAGATTCCTTCCTCCTTTCTTTTTTGTATGGAGTGGCATAAATTGAAGGGCTTCTTCTTTCGCTACCCATGGAAGGCCTTCCAGAAGGGCTTTTATAGAACGTACTTCAGAAGTCCTTTTGTAGCAGTTCTTTTAAAGTTGCTTCTTTAATTTATAAAATACATTTTTGAAGAATTTGCCTAAGGTTTATATCAAATATGTGTTATTTCAACTTAAAATGTTTATTGAAATTCATATGTAATGCTAAATAATAAATTTACGCATTCGCGTAAATTTTAAATGGATAAGTCTTTCTAGTCTGTTACTTCTCAGCTTGAAAAGGTTGGCCACATCCCTTAGTTGTGGTAATATCATAGTACTATGAATATATGAAGGCATGCAAGGAAACACTCTTTTCAGCCCTTCTTGGGTAGGCTTCCTAGAATGGCTTCAGTTAAGAAGGCCTACCTAAATTATCTCCTAGGATGGATTGAACAAGAAAATATTGCGATTTGGTCTGAAATAAAGTCGTTTATAAAGTTAGTTGTAGCTGTTTTGACAGATAGTCCATTGGAAATTATGTCAAGAAGCTGCAACTAATTTTAGTGTCGAGTTTATTTGGACTATGAATACTCCCCATAGATTTCAAAAAGCAGAGTTAAAGCGATTCCTTTTCTGAATGAAAATATTGCTTTAATATATGGCAACATTATGTAAATGTGACCCTGCGCCCTATAAAATGGTTGCATTATTTATTAAAGAGAAGATCGAAAAAAATGTCAACTTAAAAATTCATGATTCCTAATTTGGAACTACATTTTATTAATTTTAATAAACTTATACAATTCACTGTCATTATACATAAACTAATGAATAAAGAATAATTACAAATGAATGAAAATCGGCTCGGCTCAATAAGGGTAGAACATATTCCACTTTTTTCGGGTCAGAGGGCAATATATTGAGAAAAGAACAAACAACGCAGAAAAAATGCTGACTAAAGAAAAATTTTACTGCACTGGCACATTATTTCGAGGAAATAAAATGTCATTCGATTGTACAAAATTCTCGAAAAAGAAGAAAAGTGGAGTTATTGCGTTTTGTTATGGAACTCGGCTCATTCCATCTCAAATCACCCAGGCCGGCGGAAAGTGAATTTAAGTTTGCGATAAAACTCACAGGGATTGTTCCTTGAACAATTTAAGGAGACACGTATTTTTTCTTTTTGCTCAGAAATGCGAATTTTTCGAATAATGAATTTTTTTCTTTTTGAGTACGAACGCTTCTTTTTTCCTCTCTTAATAGCAACTTTTGATGAAATCGCTTAAAACTGCCGCAAAAAAGCAAGGATTTTAACGATTTTTTTTTTAATTGCAGATATTGATCTACTGAATCGATCTAGTGAACTAAAAATCAGTAATTGTTTATTAATAATTAATTATTGTTTATAAACAAAAATTTGTTTTTCAAATTGATTTTTTTCAAATTGCCACATCTTTTTTTTCTCTCTAACTTTTTTGTCTATTAGGGAATAGTATACATTATTTTCAGTACGAGTAGCAATATGCTAAAATTCGTCGTTTTCGAGTTATGATTTTTTTTCTGAAAATGCACTTATATGATGCTAGCAGATTTTCGTGCCAGTTGAGGACGCAAAAATTGTTGCCCATTATGATAAAGTTTCCTTGCGCAATACTCAGAGCTACCATTGTGATTTTTTCCAATTTTTTTTTGAGATGGCATATTTACAAAAACTATTTTTTTTTTATCAAAAAATTTGTATGTGGAAAATTTTTCAAGAGAAAAATTAAAATCAATTTTTTTTTCGTACGGAATTTTGATGTGTGTATGTGTGATTTTATCGATAAAAACGTTTTAATTGCGTATGCATGTTCACTTTGAGCAAATTGTGAGCACTGGTTGGGGAAATCTTCGGTAGATTGGGCAAATCGCTAATTGGGCCCCAATTGGGCCAAAATTAGAGCCCAATTGGAAAAAACTTTTGGCTCTGATCGGGCAACCTCAAAAAATTTCCAGCAAGGAAACTTTATCATAATGGGCAACAATTTTTGCGTCCTCAACTGGCACGAAAATCTGCTAGCATCATATAAGTGCATTTTCAGAAAAAAAATCATAACTCGAAACCACGAATTTTAGCATATTGCTACTCGTACTGACAATAGTTTATACTATTCCCTAATAGACAAAAAAGTTTGAGAGAAAAAAAAGATGTGGCAATTTGAAAAAAATCAATTTGAAAAAAAAAAAAAATTTTTGTTTATAAACAATAATTAATTATTAATAAACAATTACTGACTTTTAGTTCACTAGATCGATTCAGTAGATCAATATCTGCAATTAAAAAAAAAAATCGTTAAAATCCTTGCTTTTTTGCGGCAGTTATAAGCGATTTCATCAAAAGTTGCTATTAAGAGAGGAAAAAAGAAGCGTTCGTACTCAAAAGGAAAAAAAAACTCATTATTCGAAAAATTCGCATTTCTGAGCAAAAAGAAAAAATACGTGTCTCCTTAAATTGTTCAAGGAACAATCCCTGTGAGTTTTATCGCAAACTTAAATTCACTTTCCGCCGGCCTGGGTGATTTGAGGTGGAATGAGCCATATACATACATATGTATGTATGTACTACTTAGTTCGAATCAGAATGTTTGGCACTCGAATTGTTTGCTTTGAACTTCTCATCCTTGTAGTTTTGTTCCATTACTGGTACAAATTGATGTTGAGGTGGAATCAAAGCAGCTGAAGAAATATTAGTTAGTGCGCGAACTCACATCTAAATTCATAAAGGGTTACAGTTTTCTCAAGTGCGCAACGAGTTAATGTATGAAAGGCATATCCTGTAAATTTCATTGCCAAATTCCATTTTGTAAAGATTTTAAAACAGTAAAAATTTATTTTAGTAAGTACCCGATTCGAGTGATTTTTTAACTAATTGCCCAGTCAAGTTTGTCATTCAAGGTTGCAATAATTTGCATAAAGCTGAAAATTAGTACGAATGTGTTAAATATGTTAAATATGAAAAGTCCGCATCGTTACCATATCTGAAAAAAATATTTATTCAAGGTTGCAGGTCACATATATGGAGTGTTTGCATTTTTTATCCAAGCTGACTTTTTGGTGCAAATTTGTTCTGCACCCCACAACGCATCACCTGGTAAAATAGTGTAGCTTCAATCCCTATAGTTGCGCCAACAATTTTTTATTGTATGTTACAACTAATTTTTTTGCTGTGAAATTATCGTATTTGACATACAAAAGTATTCTGAACTAGTAAAAAAATCACAAAATTTTGAAATGTAGAAAAAACCCACGCCTGTAAAATTTGGTTTCTAGCACATATGATAATTTTATGCAATTATCTATAAAAATTGTTCTGTCACGTTTCAATAAATTGTATTCTCCATAATATGCACAATTTTCACTCTACTTGTGAGGTACTGTACTTGGCGCGTTTTTAACGTGGTTTCCCCTGTAGGCCTACTCCATGCCTAACTGTTGCCCTATTTAACTAAATAATATTATGAAATAAAAATAGTACCATTGGAATGGATGAAAGATGGAAGAAGATTAAGAGTAATTAGAGAAAACTATTCATCTAATTGAATATGCAATTTCGAAAAGGGCCCATATCTGAGTATTTAAAATTTTCATGAAATAAAAAAACTAACTATTTTTTAAAGTATATTTGAAAGAAATCTTGAATTTTGAGGCCAATTAGCAATCGAAAGCTACAAAAATATTTGATGTTAATGAATATAAACTCATTCAAGAACGACGGCTTTTAATAAACTTTTATGATAGCAAAAGAAAAAAAAATAAACAAATAACTAAATAACATTACAAAACAAATAATCATATACGAATCTATTCACCTATTTGTGTATATACATAAATATGCATTAAAAAAATAGTTTATCGCTTATACATAGCATTGCAATGTAAAATAAATAGTTTATTCGAAATAACATTTCCTAGTTGTACTCATAGTAGTAAAAATATGTAGCTTCTGCTGACTATAGATGTGTTTTCAATACAATTTGTTAATAAACAGTAACCGTAAATTTTAAAATAATGATTAAAGCTTGATACCATTTTTAATGAAAATTTTTGCAACAACAACAATTTACTCCTTGGTAGAAGTTATAGCTGCTATTTGGGAGATCACCACATCTCCTCATCAGACTTTTTCAACTGGGATTCGATCCAACGACAGCAGCCGCCTAAGCCAGTAGTCTACCCACTGAGCTCAGATCGCCACGTAAACTGTTGTTGCTTTTTCCACTTTTTTCATGTTTTAAGACAACTACAATCAAGCGCAGCTCTTCCGCTGCTATTTACACTTGATCATGTGGTTGTTGGTTTTGTTAATAATTATGTTTTTTTAGGGATGTGCCGGATAGAGATTTTGCCGGATAACCGGATCCCGGATATCCTGTAAAAAATAAGAGCCGGATGCGGATATCCGATGGGATATCCGGTAGACTGCTGCCGGATAAATTTCACAATATTATTATACTAGGTTTTTTTGTTTAGCTAGATATCTGCTGCAAAATTTCTCTGAAATCCAAGTTATGATATAGCCCTGTATTAAAAAGATAACTTCTCCGTTTGTAACCCGGATTTATCGATTATTTTTGGTAAATAGAGAAATGTCAAAGACAAAAGATAAACATCAATGAACGCCGCTGAGAAAAAACGTGCCATTGATTTTTTATTTTTATTTTTTAAATGTTATGAAAATCAAACTAATATGCATGGTTACATATCCTTTTGCTTCCCGAATCGCCCCGTAAGATCGAGGCCACGCAATGAGCGGCAAAGCGGCGAGCGGCTTAAAATTATTATACTACTAAATACTATTGAAGTGGCCACGCACGGAGCGGCATTTCTGAGCGGCTTAGCGGCATTTCTGTATGGCGCCGCTCAGGTTTCATTGTTGCAATATTTTATGAAATACATTTCAAAACTCGTTTTCTTTTCTGACATCAATATCAAAACTGGGTAGATGGTGAACTAAACAATTCGAAAATATGAATCGGTTAGCATGGGAAAGCTGCTGAATCATATGAAAAAGGTCGAATTCTAATGAAAGCTTCTATTGAAAAGCGAGACCAGGATATTTGACAATGGTATGTCGATATCCAAACAATGGAGAAATGGAGACAAGAAGATCCTTTAATATGGTGGAATCATGGACGGCAGTTGCGGTGTAGCGGTTAGCAGTGCGCGCCAACATTCCGCAGTGTCTGGGTTCAAGCCCAGTTCAACCCAACCGGGTTGCAGGCAATGGCAAACCTCCGACTGTATTTCTGCCGTGAAAGTAGGGTGGCCAGATATTATAGTGACATAATCAGTACAGTTGGGATCAAAAATCAGTACAAAGTCATAAAAATCAGCTAATTTTTAAGCGTATTTTTATTACTAACAATATAACAACCAAATAACAGCGCATTAATTTAACAAAAAATAACTAATGGACTTTTAAATATATATAGTATTATCAATATAAAAATTCATTACTTTAAAACAAATCAAAGATATTACGTATGTATGTACAGCTGTGCTCAGGAAAATAGTAGTAAAATGTATTGACAGGTCTTGAAAATTTTTTATTTCCTTACTTAATTTAAATCTTTTTATAAAAATATAGTTAATTCTATAACAAAAGACATGTGAATTGAAGATACAAACTTTCTAGAAAATTTATAAAAATTGAGAAAATTAAAAAAAAAATTTGTAGCCCATTCAGTTTTAGTAGAAGACGAGCTCGAATCAGAATCTGTTTGCATATACAAATATATTTAGTTGGTGTGCTTATTAAATAGAACATTCTCATTAAAATGTTGCCTAAAAGGTATATTACCGAATTATCGCTAAACGAATTTTCGAGTACGAATGAAATTTAATAGTGTTAAATGTGTATGTGCAAGTAAAATTACAGGTGGTCGAACATCAAACTTCAAAGTAAAGCTACATATATCATATCTAAGAGTCGTTAGTTTGCACCTTTTCCAAATTTTTAAAACTTACATTGTACCGTAGCAGTAGTCATCTTAAGTTTGAAATACTGACAGCCGATTTCTTAGTGGATGTTTAATTATAATCAACAGATTATCTCTTATTGTCATCTTCTCAGTGTACTTAATATATGATTAACTCACCACCACCTTTCATAAGATTTATTAATGGCGAAACCAGCTTTTCCTGTAAATCCTTTAAAACCTGCAAATAGTGATTTCAAATCGGGTTGGGTTGAATCCAAACAGTTTGTTATTTTGCGAAATCCTAGGAAACGAAACCATTGCAAGCTGGCACCTTTTTAATAATGGTTTAAATTTAATTAATGCTTTCAATCTGCTCACACGTATGAGTTGTCAAAAACCATTGTTTTGAACACGTAAACCTCAAGTAAATGTCAATTACACCAATTTACAAAAGTATTTATTAAATGTAAAAATCAGTACAAAATCAGTACAAACTCAAAAAATCAGTAGATTTTGCGTACTGATTTCGGGCTCTTAAAAATCAGTACAATAGAAAAAAATCAGCACATGTACTGATTAAATCAGCGCATCTGGCCACCCTACGTGAAAGCAGCTTCTCATAAAAATACAATCGCCGTTCAGAGTCGACGTAAAACTGTAGGTCCCTTCTTTTGTGTGACAACATCAATGCGCACGCCACGAATAGGAGGACAAATGTGTAAGCACCAACTTTTTTTTAAGAGATTGAGTCTTAGGTAAAAAAAGTCATAACACCGTTTTTCGAAGCTGGCCTCCGAAATCGAGATATGGGCCTTCGAAGCTCGAAATAGGACCTTTGTTAAAAAATTATTTTTATTAATATATGTAAACAACTAAAAAACTAAAAATTTAGACGTAGTCCGCCTTATGCTCGTATTTGAATGGTATATAACTTTTTTTGTGCAAACTTATATTACAGATGCTATGAGGGGTCAAAGATCGGATCTTCGAAAAATTAAAAACCTCATAATTCGAAAAATTTTGAACTGATTTTTAATTTGGTATCATTGCAAAGGTGATTAAACCCCCCTTCTTTTGGTATGCATATTTGTATACTTCGTATGTAAAAATTTGAGAAAAAACATTAAAAACTAAAAAAATACATTTTTTTATAAAAATAGTTTTTTAAACAAAAAGATTATTATATTTGTTTTGTTTTTGCGATCAGTTTAGTATTGTTGAGATTGTGAAATTTGTTAGGCTTTTCTGATCTAACCGTTGTGTAAATAAAAAGACTAAGTTTTTCGTGAGACTGCGAACACCTTTACTCACCTGATTTTGTATATTCCTGCTTAATAAGTAAACAAACAAATAACAAGCAAACAAGCATGTCAATAACACGCAAAAACTCAGCAAGAAAACCGGCT
Organism: Rhagoletis pomonella; assembly: GCF_013731165.1. NCBI lineage: Eukaryota > Metazoa > Arthropoda > Insecta > Diptera > Tephritidae > Rhagoletis > Rhagoletis pomonella. Next base: position 323,565 of record NW_023458579.1, read on the forward strand.
ACCCCCCTAAAACTCCTCTTACACCGGCATCAGCTGAATTTGAGAGGATGGCGAAGAAACTGGAGGTGCAGAGGGACTCAATTATCGAGCAGTTGACAGCGGTTATGATGAGATAAGAAGAGAGTAATGGAGAAGATCAGTGAGCTGGCCGACGATACGGCAAATTTAAAGCTATCTATTGCAGCTATTGAAAAACGTGTGGGTGCAGTTGAGAGCACATGCACTGAAGTTCTCAATCTTCGCAATGAACTGGCTGCTGTTCAGACTCAGCTCAGCTCTCGAAAGCAGCGCAGTCTCCACTGACTTATTAGTCAACGGGATTCCTCAGGCAGCCGGTGAGTGTTTGCCTGAACTTTTTGCAAAGATTTGCGGTGCAACTCAGCATAAACCCCCGCCTGTGCGAGATGCTTTTCGACTAAAAAGCGTAAAAAGTAATGGGCAAAAACGCAGAGACAACTGTCCCATTGTTGTAAAGTTGTTCTCTTCACACGATCGAAATCAGCTCATGAAATCTATTGCGGTCTTCTGCAGATCTAAAAAGAGATCCCTTGCGCTCTCTGATGTTGATTTTCCGGGCTATGGGTCAATATTTGTACATGAGAGTCTGCCGAAAAAATTGCGAGATGTGATGTCGTACGCTTCAGAGCTCAGGCGGAAGAAACAACTGGCGTCAGTGTTCTCTATACGAGGGAAAATTTTTGTGAGACTAAAACCAAATGAAGAGCCCATACTGGCGAGCAGCAGAGCCGAGATTAACACTCTTTTCAACAGTACGCGGAAGTAAAAATGTATGTGTATTGAATGTTCACCGAAAATGTGTACTTTCTATTTTACTTAGTTTTTACTAGCCTAGAAGTTAAGTTATATTTATGTTTTTCTCTCTCACTGTACCAAATTCTATTTGTTTAATATTTCCTTATTTTTTGTTTCTATATGTAAACCTTGATTCTTCTCATTTAATTCTGTTTTCATATTTACTCACGTTTATAGCAATCGTTAACATTTGTGCGTTAAAGTTCTTCCTTGTGTTATATGCCTTTTGTGGTTGCTTTTGTCCATCTCAGTGTTATGGACTTAAACCCCTATAGGAAATCCGCCTCCTGCATTGACGAAAGCCACAAGATCTTAATTGATATTTTGTGTAAGCAATATAATGGCCTTAAAGTGGTGCACTTCAATGCAAGAAGCCTTAACGGTGACAAACTGGATTATATTAGGGATATTTTTGGGAAATCCGACGTTGATGTGGTTTGCGTCTCGGAAACGTGGTTTAATCCTGACATCTCCGACTTTTACTACTGCATTCCAAACTTTAATCTTATCAGAGCCGACAGAACACAAAGGAAAGGAGGAGGTGTTGCAATCTACTGCAGCTCTACCCTAAAATTTTGCGTTTTAGCAGAATCAAACAACTGTGATACGGAATTTATTATTGCCGAAATTTCTTACCGTGTGACTAAAATATTGGTGTCCTGTGTGTATAACCCCCATAGATGTTACTTGTTAGATTCGTTTTTTTCTGAGCTATCTGTGTTTTTAATAGAGTATGAACGTTTTGTTGTATGTGGTGATTTCAATGTTAATCTGTTGTTAAACGACTCATATGCCAATAAGCTACTTGACCACGTGGCCGCAGCAGGCCTTGCTGTAGTCAACAAACTAGTACCAACAAGATACGCACAAAATTCGAATCCAAGTTTGTTAGACCTTGTAATCGCGTCTAGTCTTGACCATGTCATTAAATTTGATCAAATAAGTTTTATATCTGATCATGATCTAATATTTTGTGCGTTTGATGTGTCGTTTAATTGTCCTGCTAATCCTGTTAGTTTAATGTATCGTGATTTGAAGTCTGTAAATGTTAATAATCTGTCAAATGTTAACTGGGACGAATGTTGGTTTGTTGAGACGGTAGATACGAAACTTGACTTTTTAAATAATACCTTGACTAAATTATTTGATGCCCATGTCCCTCTACGTACTGTTCGGGATATGAAAGGTATTGTCCGTGGTACAGTAGCAAAGTCAGAACAGCTATATTAACTCGTAACAGGTTATACTCAAAATGGAAACGAACCAAGACTGACTTTGCTTGGTCACAATACAAAAGTGTTCGGAACAATGCTACTACTGTTGTAAGACATGCTAAGCGGTTATATTGTAGCTCCAAGTTGAACCCTTCACTGCCTTCCAAAGATCTATGGCGCAATTTAAAACATCTTAATGTGCATGGAAAACTTAAGACTGAGTGTAATATCGATCCAAACGCGCTTAATGCCTATTTTAGTAGTGCTAGTAAAAGCTGTGATAGTCCTGTAGTTAATAATTTAAATAGCCATATTACACTAAAGCAAACGTTTCAATTCAACGGAGTGACTGAATTTGAAGTTATGAAATCCATTATGATCATCAAATCTAATGCTGTTGGCGAGGATCGGATATCCCTGCAGTTTGTCAAACTTGTGCTGCCATTTATTCTAGGAACTCTCACTCATATCGTTAATCTTTGCTTTACAACTTCGTGTTTTCCAACGGAATGAAAAAAAGCGGTTATTATTCCTGTCGCCAAAAAGAATATTGCCACAAAACCCAGTGATTATAGGCCAATAAGCATTTTGTCAGTATTTTCGAAAGTGTGCGAGTCTATGATGGCAGCGCAAATTTCCTACTTTGTCCAAGGAAACAACCTTTTATCCCCGTTGCAATCAGGATTTAAACCCATGCATAGCTGTTCTACGGCTATGCTAAAAATACTTGACGACATAAGAATACAGTTTGACAACGGTGACTTAACTCTTATTTGCCTCCTTGATTTTTCTAAGGCATTTGACTTAGTAAATCACGACCTACTTTGTGCAAAGCTCAAATATTACTTTGGTTTTTCTGAAAGCTCTGTTAAACTTATGACTAGCTACCTTGTGGGAAGAACCCATAAAGTGAAGTGTAAAGATATCTCCTCCAAATTTTGTGTTGTTGATTCCGGCGTTCCGCAAGGATCCGTGCTTGGTCCCCTTTTGTTTAGTCTTTGTGTTAATGATGTATTCTATGTGTGTCAGTATGTCCATATCAATGCTTATGCTGACGACATTCAATTGTATTTGTCTAGCCATGTTGGTCTTGTTGAGGATATGTGTTGTAAAATAAATAGTGACTTGTCTGCAATTTCGCAATGGGCGCGTGATAATTTTCTTTGCTTAAATGCTGCAAAGTCATATGTGTCACCTGTTAGTAATATTGAAGTATATGTAGAAGATATTCCAAAACTTTTTGTTGGTAATAGTGTCCTTGAATTTACTAACACGAAATTTAGGCTTCGTCGTTAATTCTAAGTTGAGCTGTTCTGACCATATAAATAAAGCTGTGAGTAATGTGTATTCTGTTTTACGTAGATTGAGAATGTCAGCGTCATTTACGCCTTTGGAGACTCGAAGAAAGCTAGCTATTCAACACATTGTACCACACATAACGTACTCTGAGCTTGTATATAGCAAGCTTGATTCCATTTCGCATCACAAAATCGATGTTGCGTTTAATAATGTTACGCGTTATGTTTTTGGCCTCAAAAAATATGACCATATCTGCTTCTGGAGAAACAAAATTCTTGGATGCAGCATCTTTGAATATCTCGCAGCAAGAATCTGTGTATATATGTACAAACTTATTGAATTCAAAACACCGAAATACCTTAACGAAAAGTTAAAATTAACAAAGTCTTGCAAACACACAAATCTTATAATCCCTAAATATTCCTATTTGTCTTCCTCGAGGCTGTGTTTCGTCAATGCGGTGAGGCTTTGGAATTCTGTTCCTGATAGTGTTAGGTCTGCGATGGATAGGGGCAACTACCGGAGGAAAATACATGAATACTATAGTTCTATGAGATAAATGTGATTGCAACTCAGCTTTTCTCTCCTCTCTCCTTATTTCTTTCTTTCTCTTTTATACTTAATTGTTAAGTTTCTTTATAGGAGTGATAATTACTATTATTTGATGTTAAGTTTTAATATTAAATTGTTAATGTTAAGTTTTAATATTAAGTTGCATTTAAATTAAATTGAAGAATATTTTTTTGTACTTAAATTTAAATTTATTGTTATCTCTTATTTGTTTTATGTTAGGGTTAAGATTCTAATATTGTAAATTAATGCGCGCTGATGTATTATAAAAGACTGAATAGTCTTAAATATACAACCAAATTTCTTAGTTAAATAAATAAATAGTTTATTTAGCTTTTTCCCGACGTTTCGCTAAGATTTTTAGCATCTTCAGGGGATCTGTTTGTTTATTTACCTGCGCAGCAATAAATATAAAACATTAACAAAACAACAAAAAACTAATAAACGCATGAACACACAAAAAATAAATAGTAAAGTTTAACACAACAGAGTTGTTAACTTACATTACATTTAAACTTAAACTTTGAAACATAAAACTAAAAATCGTTACCAACGTATGTGGTAGCTTTGTCTGAACTGAATATTACTAATATTTATAAACATAATAAATAAACTGCAGCGATGTCATCAGTATCCTCATTCTTGTTCACTACATTGTCCCTTTTCTGCATTATTCTCAAGCTTTCTAATGTAGATCTTGTTTTTGCTCTTTTCTCTATATCAATTATTCTAGCGTTCGCCAAATCAGCTGTATGGTCACTGGTGTTCATATGCTGCGCTAGTGCTGTGCTGTTTCTTTGTTTTTTATGTCAGCTTCGTGTTCGCCAAGACGAGTACCCAGGGCTCGCTTGGTTGTTCCGATGTACACTTTGTCGCAATTTTCGGCTTCTTTACCATTGCACTTTATTTCATAAACCACATTGGCGCGTATTCATAGTCCAGCAACTAAGTCGAAACTAATAAAGTTGCAACTTAAATTTAAGTACCAACTTTAAATTTACCTCTATTTATAGTCGCATTTCAGACTTCTACTAAGTAGTTTCGACTTAGTTTACGATATAGCAAAACGAGTGTGAGAATGTATCCATTTTTCTTTACGATATTTTGGAAAAATTACATTTTTATTAAATAATATCAAGTTTGATCATCCGTTTATGTAATTTTT
>NW_023458579.1:328725-330310 GCF_013731165.1 Rhagoletis pomonella
AAAAATGACAAAATATTAAGGATAGACATGGAAGGGAATGCACTAACTACAAAAACAAAGACCAGCATACACAAGCCAGAACAATTCATCTACCTATTCAGCACTGCAAAACTAAGACGTACCTAACAAAATAAAGAGGTACTTAATAAGGAGTATTTATAAATACGAGCAACCAACAAAAATTATCCAGAACGAAAAATGACACTGAAGATGGCACAACGCCGAAACCGGTTTGTCTCCAAACCATATTTGACAAGAAATGACGGAAATTCGTTCCAAAATACATCATAAATCTAAACACTTTAAGACAAAGGTTAAGGGGAATATGTCAAAATAAAGATAAATGTGAAGAAAAAGATGACGATGAAGATCGATATTGTTATCTTTATAGTACTGATATTGCTATCGAAATAATATCTATATAACAACCGATATTGTTATCACTATAATAATCAATACATTTATCGATAAATTAATTGATTTTGCAGTCGTTGTATTTTTCCATATGTTTATCGATATTTTCATCGGTATATTTAGCGACATTGTTATCTATATAATAACACTGGTTTACAGCAAAAATGTTCTATGGATGCCACTATCCAATTCCTATGTAGAATTGCACGGTGATTCCGAAAATCGAGTTAATTTTACAACGCTTTTATCAACTTGCAATGTTGCGTTCCAGAAACTTTCAATGTTGTGGATCCAGAAACTTTCAATGTTGTGTGTCCGACACCAAAGCAAAGCTTTGAAAAGCTCCTATAAAAAAGCAAAGTGAATAGTGACATCTAGATGTCGCCCTATGTACTACGTTTGCTACACCGGAAATAGACGACACGCCATTTCTTTAAATAAAATTAATTGGTACTCGTTTGTATATAGGTGGACCAGTTGGTAACCACTTTGGGACCAGTTGGTAACTAGTTCGTGGGACCAGTTGGTAACCAGTCGGGGACCAGTCCGGAAACCACTAGTCCGAAACTACCTACCTTCGGACCAGTTGGGGGCCAGTTGGTCTTTTTAAGCTCCTGTGGCCGTTTTAAGGGTAATTCTTGGGCTCCTGCACTGCCGCTCGGGGTTTCTGCCTTCTACGGTGGTAATTTTGGGCCGGGTTGCCTGTTTTGGCGGATTGTTGTGCTGTGTGCCGCGTATTACGTGTACCGGGTACCACTTTCTCGAGCGAATTGCTCTGGGGAACCTGTTGTGTGAGTTGCTGGCTTTTTGGCTAGACTTTGAGGAGGGTTTATACACGCATATCGGCGGAAATAGACGACACGCCATTTCTTTAAATAAAATTAATTGGTGCTCGTTTGTATGTACATACATATGTAAATGCATGTGTGTGCACCTTTCTATTAATATCGTTGAATTATTTTAATATCTATTGCAAAATTTTATTCAGACAGGACTTAAAAGTAGAAAATAAATAATATAAAAAAAACTTTTTAATATACAACGCTTTTATAAATGGACTAAAAAGTAGAAAATAATACTTCTCAGTCCCATAGAATTTGTTTTGATAACTTTTGATTTTGAAATTTTAGCAAAAGTCATTATAAACAATCTATGAAATTGAAAATGAAAA
>NW_023458579.1:330410-330768 GCF_013731165.1 Rhagoletis pomonella
TTTTTATTTTGTATGAAGTAAAATTATACCAAAAAATTTTATTTTACAATTTCTTTTAAAAACTTGCATTTTATCTGTATCATTTTCTCTGTGTTGCGCAATACTCAGAGCTACCATGGTGTTTTTTTGCCAATTTTTTTTGAGATGGCATATTTTGAAAAACTATTTTTTTTTTATCAAAAAATTTGTATGTGGAAAATTTTTCAAGAGAAAAATTAAAAACCAGATGTGGCAATTTGAAAAAAATCAATTTGAAAAAAAAAATGTTTGTTTATAAACAATAATTAATTATTAATAAACAATTACTGATTTTTAGTTCACTAGATCGATTCAGTAGATCAATATCTGCAATTAAAAA
>NW_023458579.1:330868-334236 GCF_013731165.1 Rhagoletis pomonella
AAAAAGAAAAAATATGTGTCTCCTTAAATTGTTCAAGGAACAATCCCTGTGAGTTTTATCGCAAACTTAAATTCACTTTCCCCCGGCCTGGGTGATTTGAGATGGAATGAGCCATGAGCTAAACGGAGTGTACCGTAGTAGACAAATTTTAATTTAGAAATTTGATAGTTACCTTAATCCACCTAATATTAATAATGGGATAAGATTTGTAGTACAAGTGATGATCAATATATAGCATTCACACATTAAGTTAAACTTTTGGCAAATAAAATTAATTTTCTGGCAAATAAATTTAGTCTTTTGGCAAATAAATTTAATCTTTTGACAAATAAAATTAATCTTTTGACAAATAAATTTAACCTTTTGGCAAATAAACTTAACCTTTTGGCAAATAAAATTAATTTTTGACAAATAAATTTAATCTTTTGGCAAATAAAATTAAACTCTACTATAGTACTAAACAGTGAAAAAGTAAAAAATACGCTAAAAAACTGCTGTTGCTGTGCTAGGAAAGTATTTTTTTTTTAGCTTTTGGCGCTTAGCTTTACTAACCTAGCTTTGCTTTATTAACCTTCAGGATAGCTGAAAAGTGTTTTTTAACCGACTTCCAAAAAAGGAGGAAGTTATCAGTTCGTCGGAATATTTTTTTTTTTTTTTTTATGTATGTTACCGCATAACTTTGGACCATGTCCGTTTTTTGCATCGGAAAGGTAGTGTCTCAGAGGTGGTCCCATACTAATCTGGTTAAGATCCGAGAAGTGGATCATGAGATATATATATATATATATATTTTTTTTTATGAGAGTTGAAGTCGGTTTTTTTTTTTTGCTAAAAATTACCTGTTGGTTTTTCTGTTCTGTTGATTTGACTGCTCACTTTCAAACAGTTCAAACAGTATGGCCAAATGGGATAAAGAAACATCTAAAATGCTACAAATCTTGAACTCCCTTAATATATCGAGCCCTAACCACCAAAAGGGCGTAAGCGACAAAAAGTAAATTTTACAGTAGGCGTTTTTTTTTATTAACACGGCAATTACTGTAGATACTAACGTGAAAGTCAATGAATAAATTACGTTTGATTTTAGGTATATAATACTGGTGGTATTATTTGTCCATCTTTAATGAAACAGGTGATTTTGTCGCTTACGCCCTTTTTGCCGTCACAAAAAAAAGGCTGCACAACGCAATTGCGGCGGTTACGCCAAAAGATATATTAAAAAAAAACATGTTTATGCATTAACATAAACCATTTTGATGCCTTTAACTCATTTCTTGTATTCCTCTTATTAAGAAAACAACTCTACATACATTATTGGATAAAATTCTATTTCTCTATAACATAGGTTCTTAAACTTTTAAGATGATGGAACCCTTACCAAACATCATTAATTTTATGGAACCCCACATCAAATTACTAAAAATCAAAGGCATTGCAATTTATATATGAATAAAAACTTTTACTAGAAGTAGTATACATACTTTAAATTTTAATGTAAAGAAGGAAATTGTTTCACTGTATTGTATAAACAAGTAATTTTAAGGCAAAAAACAAAAACGACTTCAATTCTCATATAAAAATTTAAGATTATCATTAATTTATTCATGATCCGATGATCAGATTTAAACCAAATTAATATGGGACCACCTGTGAGGTAACGCCTTTTCTTTAAAAAAATAATTGTAGAAATCGGCTAACGTGGTCCAAAGTTATGCTGTAACATACATAAAAAAAATAAAAAATAAATATTCCGACGAGTTGATAACCTTTCTCTTTTTTGTGAAGTCGGATAAATAGTAGTTCCATATAATGTCTGAAAATTGTATGCGCTGCAACAACCAAGTATTTTTTCACCATATACATGTATTATATTTTTATACTTTTGATTAAAAATCTTAATCTACCAGAAATATATGAATTTACTTTTGTTTGTAAATGGTCCATATTTGGAAGAATTAAGTTAATTGTAAAATCAATAATATTTAAAGAAAGCTTTCTAAATATGAACGAAATCGGACAATAACTACTGGTTTACCAGACTCGTGTGCCACCCATCGGCAAAATGTTTAGTGCAGTTAGTTAATATGCGTTCTAAATATGAACCAAATCGGACTATAAATAAGGGATTTTCAAATATCTCGCCTCCTGCGCCACATATCGGATTAACTCATCTTTCGTATTGCATTGTCATGGGGTACTGAGCTAACTGTGAATTTTCAAGTCTATAGGTCATTGAAAAGTTGATAAAAAATTTATTGCAATATTTGCCCCTAAGAACGTACGTACAGAGCAAGACAAGGAGTTTTAGTTCGGATTGAAGTTCCACTCTACGGGGGTTAGGCTTTCGTTGCGTTCTCCTTGTATATATAAAAAACAAGTAATTTTTAGCAAAAAAAAACGACTTGAAAAAAAAAAATATATATATATATATATTTCATGATCCAATGATCGGATCTAAACCAGATTAGTATGGGACCACCTCTGAGACACTACCATTCCGATGCAAAAATTATCGAAATCGGTTGACGCGGTCCAAAGTTATGCGGTAACATACATCAGACGAACTGATAACCTCCTTTTTTCTGGAAGTCGGTTAAAAAAACATACAGAGCAAGTGAAATAAAAGCTTGCAAAGAGAGGCACTTTAAAACTTTCACACAAAAATGTAACAATTCTCCTCTGCAATGAGAAATTGTTCACGGAGAAAAAGGCTTAAACGACACAGCGGGAACAAAAAAATGTAAACAGTGTACAATTAAGCACTTAAACCAAAATTGCTTTCGCTATAACTTTGTAACGGTACTTCGTAGGACTTTGAAATTTTGACAGCTGGTGCGTATGGTGGTAGGTAATCGATTTCCGTCAAAAACATAAAATCGAACAGGTAGTCACTTACGCCCTTTTGGCGGTTAGGGCTCGATATTTTCAAACGCAGGTACAAAAAATATTTATTTATGTGCATACGCACATATGTACATTAGGATGCTAATGGAAAATGTTTTTTTTTGGAAATTTCAAGACCCTATTCGTTCGTTTATTCGTTTTTATGAGAAATATTATTGCCTATTTTTATATAGCATTGACACATTAAGTTAAACTTTTGGCAAATCAAATTAATCTTTTGGGAAATAAATTAAATCTCTTGGCAAATAAATTTAATCTTTTGACAAATAAAATTAACCTTTTGGCAAATAAACTTAATCTTTTGGCAAATAAATTTAACCTTTTGGTAAATAAAATTGATCTTTTGGTAAATAAATTTAATCTTTTGGCAAATAAAATTAAGCTCTACTATAGTACTAAACAGTGTTTGAAAAAGTAAAAAATACACTAAAAAACTGTGTTGCTGTGCTAGGAAAGCATTTTTT
>NW_023458579.1:334336-346025 GCF_013731165.1 Rhagoletis pomonella
TTTTCTCAAGCGTTTAAAATATCCTTTGAATAATATCGATGTGCAGAGATGAAGAAACAAAATAAAATCCAGTTTTGAAACATTTATAATAACTAATTTTATTAAAAAGCTTTTTTTTATTTTATTTTAAACAAAATAAATTTATTTACATAACAAAACTGTTAGATATTTCGTCATTAAAGCATGGTCCGAAATCAGGCTTCGGAGAAGGTTGAATGCTCTCATTTCCCTCAAAATTAAAGGAGCAAAAAATTCAGAATTTTCCTGAAGTGAAGTATCTAGAAGTAATTCTGTATACAAAACTATCGTGGAAATCTATTGTGGAACACAAAACTTCTAAAGAATTGGCAGCATTTTGGCAATGTAAACAGGTCTTTGGCAAAACGTGCGGTGTGTCACCATAGGTAATCCCCTGGATTTATACCTCAGACCCATAATTATCTATGCGTCAGTGGTATGGTGGAGCAGGTTCTCAATCAAGAGCGTGGGAAGTATGCTTGCAAAACTTCAAAGAACTACTGCCGTGTTGCGCTGCTCTGGACTGCTGCACTTACCTTCACTCATAAGCAGGGAAGCCTTGAAGGCCACTTGCAGACTAAAAAGAAACGGATGCCGGTATAACACTAAGTGGGGCGAGGCGGAAATTTCTAGCGGCAGTGATCTGAGCACTTGTGTCTTTTCAATGCCACAGGATAGTACGCCACCACTACCTTTGTTTTAGAGATTCTATAATGTTGAGTTCCCTGAGGCTGAATGCTGGTTTAATACCAGCACTGAGTCCGGACTCACACATAATCGAATCTTCACTGATGGCTCCAAAACTGATTCTGTCTCAGGATCTGGGGTCTATATCGGAGTTAATGGGGTAAGATTAACTTCTCTCTTGGGAAGTATGCTTCGGCCTTCCAGGCTGACTGCCATACCTAAACAAAAGCGTTGGGCGGAACGGTTTCTGACGCCTAGCGTTAGCGCCGAAGTGCCATACCTAAACAAAAGCGTCAACGCTACATCAAATGCAGAAATAACACCAACAATAAGCATAGGTTTGTTTGTGTGTAACACAAAAATGACAGTTTCGCCGTTTTCTGCAGCCAACTTTAATACCTAACGCCCTGTCAAAATCGGAATTTCCAACAGCTCAGCGTTGACGCCGCGTTGTTTCGGTATGCTTCATACAAATTGTATGGGCATGAGAATTTTTTGACAGCCAGACAACGCTGACGCTTTTGTTTAGGTATGGCAGGAAGGTATTTACAATCCTCAAGGCCATGGACTACGTGGTGCAAAATAGGTGGAGGGGAATGAGTATATATCTCTGCGGTGACAGACGAGCTGCACAGACATAGGGCTACCCTCTAACAACTTACTTCCAAACTCTGGGTGCCAGTTCAATCGGGAGTACCTCCTTTCGCCCATAACTATATTATGTTTCATATCATGAAGCACCGAAATTAAAGCCTTACTAGGGCTAACGTTTGTAAAGCACATCAAATCCTTTTCGGTGATTGGCTTTAGAATAAACGAATTTAATAATAACTAATTTTTGCGGTGAACAACATATTTAGCGGTCTTTTGTTTTGAAGAAAAAGTTGGTTAGTTGCTTTTCAAATATTGCGATGTATAAATTTCCATTTTCATTATTGCACAGATCGAAGTCAAATTTGATTTTAATTTTGTTGATAATTTCTTCACAGTAAATAAATGATTATTGAGGACTGGGTATGGCAGCACAAAATGTCACAATCTGCTTAATTGTCAGGTAGTTAACATGGCGCCCGAAAAGTGACAATGAAACTACCTTCTTTTTTGTATCATGTTACACACGAAGTAATTGTTGTCCTTGAGACAAAAGTCTAGAATGGTTTGGAACTTGTTCTTAGGAATCATTGTCGTATTTTCTATTTTTCCCATTTTTTCATAATTATTCTTGAGGCTATGCCTGTTGGTATATTTGTAAACAGAGAGACGACATCAAACGAAACAAGAACATCTTCTTCACATACATTTATATCGGACAATTTATTTTTTAAATGGAACGAATTTTTTATATTGTAGTCTTCAGAGATGAGTGGCTTTAGAATTTCTCCAACATATTTAGACAAATTTGAACATGGGACTTTACAAGACGAGGCAATAGGACGTAGAGGGATTTCAGGTTTATAGATTTTTGGCAACCCATAAAGTCTTGGAGCCGTTGCTGCAATACTGGTAAGCTGTTGCTTTTCTGTTGCGTTTATGTGTTTACATTTGAAAAGGTCATCCACTAAGTTGTTATTTTTCCTTTCTAGAGTGTTTGTGGGATCTACTCGTATTGTTTTATCCGTATTCTTGTCTCCTAGTAGGATGTCTATTTTTTCTATATATTCTGTTCTATACATTGCTACTGTTATGTTCCCCTTATCTGCGTCTGTTATGATAATGTTGTTTGTGTATGCTACGAGGAATGTCTTTGGTTTTTTGTATGCTTCTAAAATGAACTTTTCGGCTGCACTTTTTTTTTATATTTCGTTTGAATTTTTTATTTACACAACGGTTAGATCAGAAAAGCCTAACAAATTTCACAATCTCAACAATACTAAACTGATCGGAAAAACAAAACAAATGCATTATTCCCCGAAGGGCTGCCGAAAAATTGTTTATTATCCGGTGCACATGAAGGACATACATATGAAATACAAACACGGAGAACACACATGCACAAGGTTAAAGTATTATAGCAACCAAAAACAGAAGTTAGCTAAGCAGATCGAGCAATTAAAATTCTTGTTAGAATGCAAGAAATATGAGCTGACCCTCAAAATTAAAAAAGAAAATTAAATACGAAAGAATGCGAAAACTGCCGAAAAGTTCATTTTAGAAGTATACAAAAAACAAAAACATTCCTCCAAGCATACACAAACAATATTATCATAACAGACGCAGCGGGTAAGCGCGAGAATATACCTGCAGTAAGGCATGCTTGTCGTAAAAGGCGACTAAAATCCACTTGGTGTGTGTGCCCCGAATGGCATTCGTGCGTCTCGGGAAGTAGGAGGATGGCGGGAAGTATACCCTCTGAAATACCCACCAACCCTAGCAGTTTGTGACAAAACTGTAATTATGGAGAAGGCACAACGTAAGGACGTAAGTACTTAAGGTGGTACCCACGTTTGTGGAAATCCACCCACGCCTGCGAAAGTAGGTATGATTAAACTTCTTAGTGGTTAATCCACCAGAGCACGGCGTTGAAGTTCGAGCAAGAGCTCCAAAGGATGTGCTTGAGGTCGGAGCGGAATCAGTGCATTCCGCCCAGACCTAAAAGAGTGGGAAGGGCCAGAAGCTGGAGCGGAAACTACTGCTTTCCGCCCAGACCTAGAAGATGGCGATGTACTAGAAGCTGGAGCGGAAACTACTGCTTTCCGACCGGGTGACTTAGGCCGGAATGGAATCAAATGCATTCCATCCAGGTTCTACGAGCGGATCTGAACCCTGGCGTCCCGCCTCTTCAACACTAGTAAAACGGATTGGAAATGCAAACATTCCAACCGCCTAAAATCAGGCAGCATTCTCGAACGTTGCGCAGAGGAAAGTCTTGGCGATGGCCAACTTACGGATCTAAATGGAATCATCCACGTGCTGAGAGGAGTACTAAACTCTTTACTCGTTGTGTACTTCCAAAACTACTTCAAGTTAAAGCCGAGTCCAGTAAGGTTTTAACACCTGGCATACTGGAAACCCGTTTAGGATAAGTCTGCTATGAGCCGGTGATACTAGTATTCCGTTACCTGAGTATGCCTGAGTGACATCAAGCAGAAATGGCTTTCGGGCTAATGCTAGTGTCGCCCCGTCCCGTTAAAACTCTGGCAAGACTCAGGAAACGCTCTCTATTCGTCACCGTTCAGTCGGCTGTGTAGGCTCAGTTGAAGCGATCCTGACTAATACCGATCTGGCTCTGATTCAAGACCCCATAAGGGCTTGTCTCAACCCTCGCCATGGCCTCACTGTTTACATAGACAACCATGGGATCAAATAGGTAACTACGCATACGAATAGAGATAACGGCCCTGAGTGGGGACCCAACAATCAAAATGGATCAAAAAAAACCATAAACAACAAAAACGCTACACCAAATAACTCGAGTTTGGAAATCTGTAGACAAGGCGACTTAGATCCCTTTAAGAGGAGCTCAAAACTATCTCGCTCCCCTGTGACAACCCCAACGTGCGGAACTCCCCCAGTGGATGGGTTCCATAACTCTAACGAAGCGGGTCTGCCCGCAAAGCAACCAAAGGTTTTAGAAAACTTAGGAGTGGGAACCACATTTGAAAGGCTAGGGGCGCACATAAAATGTTTTGCGTCGATGCTAAAGGAAAAAGACGGCAAACGGCGTACTATCCACTAACCGATGAGAGACGTTATCGAGAATATTCGGTCTCTATACGAAAAGGCTGCTGCAGAAAAATGCAAGTGCAAAGATAACGAGGCAGTCTGTGTTATTGGAAGCACACAAACGCCCCCATGGCCAAGAGCAAAGCCTGGCTCCGTTCGGAGAAAAGCGGCTACTGAAGCTGTCGGCTCCCCGGCGAATAAACGCGGAAGGAACGGGGGAAGTCAACAGGGATGTCCACAACCCGTAGAAAACGGGCCTACAATGGATTCTACGGCCACAGTGCAAGCAAATAAAGACAGCGAGTGGACCGAGGTCAAAAAGAAGGAAAAACGGCCCAAACCGAAGAATGTTGCCACCACAGGAAAACTGAGGCCAGACGCAATCATCATAGAGAAAAAAAGGTGAAAGCTCGTATGCCGACATGCTAAAAAAGGTTAAGAGTGATGAGAACTTTAAAAGTTTCGGGGATTCCGTATCCAAAATACGACGCACCCAGAAAGGCGATCTTCTTATCGAACTCGCGAAATCATGCCCAAAGTCGGCGAAATTAAAGGCCCTTGTGAGTACTACCCTAGGGGACGATGCTTCGGTAAAGACATTTACTCACCGAATCCTGGTAGAATGTAAAGACATCGATGAGGTTACAACCAAAGAAGAGGTATACAATGCTATTAAATCATTGCCTGGTCTTGAAGGTATTGAGAGTTCAGATATAACTGGTCTGCGCCCTGCTTATGCTGGCACTCAAACAGCTACTATTAGCTTACCTGCTCCAAAAGCTAAGAAACTTATACAGCTTGGGAAAGTAAAGGTAGGATGGGTTAACTGTCGCATCCGCGAAAGGGTCCAGCTTAAAAAATGCTTTAAATGCCTTCAGTATGGCCACATGTCCCGTAATTGCGGTAGCACATTTGACCGGTCGAATCAGTGCAGAAAGTGTGGCACTGAGGGGCACTTCGCTAAAGGTTGTAAAAATAATCCACAGTGTATTCTGTGTAGAGCGGAAAAGAGAGAGAACATAGACCATATTACAGGCAGTTATAGATGCCCAGTTCTTAAGAAAGCTCTTACAAAGAGGAAAAAATGAGAATAGTCCAAATAAACCTCAATCACTGTGAAGCAGCGCAAGATCTACTATCACAAACAGTAAGGGATCTTCAGGCAGACATGGCGATTATAAGCGAACCTTATAGGTGTACAGATGACTGTGCGTGGGTTTGCGATAGTAAACAGGGTGCAGCTATATGGCTCTGTGGTGGACTCGCATTTCAAGGAAGGCACAGCATGGGTGAAGGTTTCGTTTGAGCTGAGGTAAACGGAATTAGCATTTTTAGTTGTTATGCAAGACCTAGCCTTACAAAAGAAGAGTATACCCTTATGCTGCGTAGCATTGCTGAAGAAGCAAACGGGAAATCCCCTCTAATTATCGCCGGTGACTTCAATGCGTGGGCAACAGAATGGCGTAGCAGACTAACAAATAAAAGAGGCGAGCTGCTGCTTGAAACTTTTGCCCAACTCGGCGTATCACATACACCTTCCGCAAAATGGGAAGTGGGTCAATTATTGACATAACGCTGGCGAGTGACTCCTTGGCCCAAAAAATTAATTGGAGAGTTAGTGAGGAGTATACCCACAGCGACCATCAGGCAATAATAATGAATATAACTCTGAGGCGACCCAAACAGATGCCAAATCTGAGAGGCCCAAAATGGAAAGACAGTATGTTAGATGGAGAGCCTGCATGATGGAAGAGTTCCAACACAAAGCTGGCTCGGTAGAGAGCGAGGTTGACCACCTGGTTCGTAACCTCGCATGCGCCTGTGATGCTGCTATGCCTCGAAGAGTGGTGAGGAAACAAAATTCCCCATGCTATTGGTGGAATAACGATATAAAAATACTTAGACGTCAGTGTCTGAGTGCTAGACGCAGAATGCAGCGTAGCAGAGGGAGGCCAGACTTCAACGAAAACCTACAATCTCTAAGAACGGCGAGGAAGAGCTTAAAAAACGCCATAAAAGCAGGGTTCGGAAATATTCATATATGAATCTTCGCGAACATACATTTATGATTTTATACGCGAAGGTGAACGATTCAAATATTCTGTATTGATTCTCCTTCGCGAACGTGAAGCATAAAACCAGTCCAGATAGTTCGCGTTCGCGAATGTTAGGTAGAAAAAATTCCGCTGTTGTTCGTACGCGTATGTATTGGTGGACCAAACAGCGTGCGTTCATATATGTAGCTATAAGTGGCAGCGATGCCTTCGCGAAGGTTCACTGCTGTCGTTCTCCTTCATAAATGAATGAAAATGCTGCGGCAAATATTCGCGGAAAGTTGGTGTGGCTAGAGATACTATTCTGTGCGAAGGCAATTTTGTTAATTGCATAAGATTTGCACCGTTCATTTGATTTTCAAAAATGAGGTGTCAAATGAAAGGGCTTGACCTCTGGATGTGCAGAAAGGATATATTTTTTTAATAGGGTTGCCACCTCGTTTAAAATTATGATATTTGCACCGTTCTCCCGATTTTCAAAAATGACGTGTCAAATGAACCTATACGTGCATATGTACCCTGCAGGGAGTGACGTTAGCTTATACCTAACTTTAGTCTGTTTACGCGAACACTAGTGCTAACTATTAACTGTGTATTTTGTTCGAAATAAGCTGACTACTTTTGTGGGGCGATGGCCGCAAAAAAGTCAGACCTGGATACCTCTGCATTACATGTCAACTAACTTGTAACTAACTACTTTTGGACATAAAATATCAATAAGAAAAACAAAATATTTTTTCGTTTTTTTACTTTTTTATTTACTTATTTATTTACTTTATTTTATTACATTTCATATTTGTTTACATATTCTGCTCTGGGTGGCCCCATATTCGAACACCGTCAGACATAACTTCAAAATGATAGTATAAAATTTCGATCTTCCTTTTATTTGTCCTGAATATGAAAAAGAATCTGCGAAGTTCAGAAAAAAGTGTATTGAAAGTAATTTTTGTATGAGGATATTTAATAGAAACTTGTAAAGAAAACCAACTCCCGATTGCGTCTGCATGACTCCTGCACGACTTTACAATTCACTTTAAGTTGGTTTTGTCATAGCTAATTAAAAGTGAGGTATTAATCGAAATCTCGCCAAAAAGCTAACTATAAGTTGGTTAGTTTTAACAATTGATAATTTTTCACTGCAGGGTATGTATGACTATACTTTGGTGCGTTTATTCATATCTACCTACATATTTGCAATATTTATACATATGTACATTGTACAACTATGTATGCATGTGAAAAAAGTTTGTGGATGGTGTTATTATTTTCTTCCATACATGTTAGGTAGAAGTCATTTTCGCTGTTATTCAAACGCGAAATTTTTCTACCCAACATATGCGAAAGCTGTTTGTTTAAAAATATTTCTACACACTTGCAATAATTGTGAGGGCTATTCTCATCTGCAATCAGAACCGCAAATATTGCTGTTGAATGATGTTCTTCTATAAAGATTTCTGAGAAATACTAACGACCATAATTTCTTGAGAATGCATTCCATTATTGTTAGTGGTATGCACATTATAACGAATTTCTTTCACAATATTAACTAAACTGCGAACAAAACTTTCAAAGAAATCGCTGTCAAATTTATTAATTACAAAACTAAACTTTGAGCTCCTAAAATTTTCAACACTAGATGTTGAAGATAGCAACTAAGCAAAAATATTTGTTTTAATCAGCTTTTATTTACATACGTATGTATGTTCGTATACAAATTCAAGTGCAGAAATTAATAAATATACAGACTCATGTACATAAAATATGAATTATCTTTATGAGTTTTAATTTAAGTAATTTCATGTACATACATACATATTTAAATACATATTTACGAATACATAGATGTAAGTGCGGAAATAAATATTTCTTTAATATGAAATTTCAAACAATATTTAAAAAATAAAACCTTATTTTATACATAGAGGCCGAACCTTTTCATTTGACACCTCATTTTTGAAAATCGGGAGAACGGTGTAAATACCATAATTTTAAACGCAGGTGGCAACCCTGTAAAAAAATATATCCTTGTTACAAATTTAGAGGGCAAGCCCTTTCATTTAACACCTCATTGTTGAAAATCGGGACAACGGTGTAAATATCACAATTTTAAACGCAGGTGGCAACCCTGTCAAAAAAATATATCCTTTCTGCACATCCAGAGGCCAAGCCCTTTCATTTGACACCTCATTTTTGAAAATCGGGAGAACGGTGTAAATATCACACTTTTAAACGCAGGTGGCAACCCTGTCAAAAAAATATATCTTTTCTGCACATCCAGAGGACAAGCCCTTTCATTTGACACCTCATTTTTGAAAATCGGGAGAACGGTGTAAATATCACACTTTTAAACGCAGGTGGCAACCCTGTCAAAAAAATATATCTTTTCTGCACATCCAGAGGACAAGCCCTTTCATTTGACACCTCATTTTTGAAAATCGGGAGAACGGTGTAAATATCACACTTTTAAACGCAGGTGGCAACCCTGTCAAAAAAATATATCTTTTCTGCACATCCAGAGGACAAGCCCTTTCATTTGACACCTCATTTTTGAAAATCGGGAGAACGGTGTAAATATCATAATTTTAAACGAGGTGGCAACCCTATTAAAAAAATATATCATTTCTGCACATCCAGAGGTCAAGCCCTTTCATTTGACACCTCATTTTTGAAAATCGAATGAACGGTGCAAATCTTATGCAATTAACAAAATTGCCTTCGCACAGAATAGTATCTCTAGCCACACCAACTTTCCGCGAATATTTGCCGCAGCATTTTCATTCATTTATGAAGGAGAACGACAGCAGTGAACCTTCGCGAAGGCATCGCTGCCACTTATAGCTACATATATGATCGCACGCTGTTTGGTCCACCAATACATACGCGTACGAACAACAGCGGGAATTTTTTCTACCTAACATTCGCGAACGGGAACTATCTGGACTGGTTTTATGCTTCACGTTCGCGAAGGAGAATCAATACAGAATATTTGATACGTTCACCTTCGCGTTCGCGTACGAAGGTGAGTGAATATTTCCGAACCCTGCATAAAAGTAAGCAAACGTGAAAGCTTTAAGAAAATATGCGAAGAAGCGGATGTAAACCCGGCCCGGGCACGGCCTATAGAGTAGTAATGGCAACAACTAAGGGCAAGAAAGCACCGAGTATCACGTGCCCAGAAAGGCTGCGCGATATAATAACGACTCTATTTCCACAAAGGGAAGAAGTCGTACCAAACTGTACACGATACGAAATTGTTGATGTCCCAGTTGTTACGGTTAACGAATTAGAGTCCGCATGCAAGAAGATCCAAGACGGAAAAGCCCCTGGGCCAGACGGAATACCCAACAAGGCTTTAAAAGCTGCAATTAAAATGAGGCCAGATTTATTTGTAAATGTGTTTCAGACTTGTCTTAATGAGGGCATTTTCCCGAAAAGATGGAAGGTCCAAAACCTAGTCCTAATACCAAAGGGAAATAAGCAATCTGGGGAACCCTCGTCCTATCGGCCCATATGCCTATTGGACACACTGGGAAAAATCCTCGAAAAAATTATTTGCAACAGGCTTACATCGATCGCAGAAGAGAGACGCTTTCTATCGCCACACCAGTTTGGCTTCAGGAAATCTCGTTCAACAATAGATGCTGTTAAATCAGTGGTTGACATAGCCAAAGAGGCCATCGAAGGGAAAAGGTGGCGTGGAGGCAAAAAGGAATACTGTGCTGTTATAACGCTAGATGTGAAAAACGCATTTAACACTGCGAGCTGGCAGCACATAATGGAAACCCTAATCAAAATGGAGGCCCCGAATTACATTATCAGAATAATTAGGTGCTATCTCTCCGAACGGGAAATAAAGTACCGGAGCGACAGAGGAATAGAGGCGTACAGTGTTTCCGCGGGGGTATCCCAAGGATCCGTTCTCGGGCCTCTCCTGTGGAACTTAATGTACGACGAGGTTCTATGCATCGATTTGCCTCCTCGGGCAAAAATAATAGGATTCGCAGACGACATAGCTGTAGTAATAGTAGCGAAGCATATACAGGATATTGAAAGGAAATCCAGCGAAGCTATAAAGAGAGTGAAGGCATGGCTATCATCAAGATATCTAGAACTCGCTGATCACAAAACAGAGGCAGTATTGATAAGTAGCAGAAAGGCCATAGAGACAATAAGACTCAGTGTTGCATCAGAAACTATAATATCAAAGCCCGCAATCAAATATTTGGGGGTAATGATTGATGGCCGTTTAAACTTTAAGGTCCACCTGGAGTATGCAGCAAAGAAAGCATCGAATTTACAGGCATGCTTATCTAGAATGATGCCAAATATCGGCGGTCCCAAACATAGTAGAAGGGTATTGCTTAGTAGAGTGGTCAGCTCAGTCTTACTCTACGGTGCTCCAATTTGGGCTGAAGCAATGAGCCTAAAATATCATGCGAAGATACTCACATCTGTGTATCGCCTAAGCGCACTAAGGACTATTTGTGGATTCCGAACCATATCTGACGAAGCATCCTTCGTAATTGCCGGACTGATTCCCGTAGATATCCTGGCAAACGAGATGCAAAGAGTGTATAAGCGGGTATCTGCGGGAAGTACCAGTTTAAACCGAAAAGAAGTTATAGAGCAGGAAAGATGTCGCTCTATGGAGATCTGGCAAAAGCGTTGGGATGAATCGGAAAAGGGTTGGTGGACTCATAAGCTTATTCCATGCATTAAAAACTGGCTGGAAAGAGCCCACGGAGATTTAAACTACTACTTGACACAGTTTCTTTCGGGACATGGCCCCTGCCGAGAGTATCTAAAAAGATTTGGGCATGGAGATTCCCCACACTGTCCGACTTGCACAGGCCTTGCTGAAAACGCGGAAAACATAGTATTCTTTTGCCCTCGCTATGCCCCTGAAACCCGAAATATACTACAGGGTAGCAACATTGTAGACTACGTGTTAGAATCAGCAGAGAACTGGCATAAAATGTGCGCACATATCTCTGGAATTCTTAAAGATCTAAGGCGATCTGAACAAGCTAGAACCGGTTAAATAACGTAGCGAGCCTGCTGGCCAACCAGCCCCGTGAGGTAATTCCTTAAATGGCAGTGCCGCGGGGAGAGTGGTTAGTGGAGAGGTTTTAGTACGCAGGTGTAGCTGTGAGGCTGCAAGTCTTGCATACTACTATTCCGGTATAGTAGTACTCATGAGAGTTCCCTCTTCACGGGCGTCATCCCAGAGACGCAGATAAGGGGAACATAACAGTAGCAATGTA
>NW_023458579.1:346125-348791 GCF_013731165.1 Rhagoletis pomonella
AATACTTTAACCTTGTGCATGTGTGTAATCCGTGTTTGTATTTCATATGCATGTCCTTCATGTTCCCTGTTGTATATTTATTTATCGCTGTGCACCGGATAATAAACAATTTTTCGGCAGCCCTTCGGGGATTAATGCATTTGTTTTGTTTTTCCGTTCAGTTTAGTATTGTTGAGATTGTGAAATTTGTTAGGCTTTTCTGATCTAACCGTTGTGTAAATAAAAAATTCAAACGAAATATAAAAAAAAATGCAGCCGAAATGTTCATTTTAGAAGCATACAAAAAACAAAAACATTCCTCCTAGCATACACAAACAACATTATCATAACAGACGCAGATAAGGGGAACATAACAGTAGCAATGTAAGAACAGAATATATAGAAAAAATAGACAACCTACTAGGAGACAAGAATACGTATAAAACAATACGAGTAGATCGCACAAACACTCTGCAAAGGAAAAATAAGAACTTAGTGGATGACCTTTTCAAATGTAAAAACATAAACGCAAAAGAAAAGCAACAGCTTACCAGTATTGCAGCAACGGCTCCAAGACTTTATGGGTTGCCAAAAATCTATAAACCTGAAATCCCTCTACGTCCTATTGCCTCGTCTTGTAATGTCCCATGTTCAAATTTGTCTAAATATGTTGGAGAAATTCTAAAGCCACTCAGCTCTGAAGACTACAATATAAAAAAATCGTTCCATTTAAAAAATAAATTGTCCGATATAAATGTATGTGAAGAAGATGTTTTTGTTTCGTTTGATGTCGTCTCTCTGTTTACAAATATACCAAGAGGCATAGCCTCAAGAATAATTATGAAAAAATGGGAAAAATAGAAAATATGACAATGATTCCTAAGAACAAGTTCCAGACGATTCTAGACTTTTGTCTCGAGGACAACAATTACTTCGTGTGTAACATGATACAAAAAAGAAGGTAGTTTCATTGTCACTTTTCGGGCGCCATGTTAACTACCTGACAATTAAGCAGATTGTGACATTTTGTGCTGCCATACCCAGTCCTCAATAATCATTTATTTATTGTGAAAAAATTATGACCAAATTAAAATCAAATTTGACTTCGATCTGTGCAATAATGAAAATGGAAATTTATACATCGCAATATTTGAAAAGCAACCAACCAACTTTTTCTTCAAAACAAAAGACCGCTAAATATGTTGTCCACCGCAAAAATTAGTTATTATTAAATTCGTTTATTCTAAAGCCAACCACCGAAAAGGATTTGATGTGCTTTACAAACGTTAGCCCTAGTAAGGCTTTAATTTCGGTGCTTCATGATATGAAACATAATATAGTTATGGGCGAAAGGAGGTACTCCCGATTGAACTGGCACCCAGAGTTTGGAAGTAAGTTGTTAGAGGGTAGCCCTATGTCTTAAGTGCAGCTCGCCTGTCACCGCAGAGCCCTATGTCTTAAGTGCAGCTCGCCTGTCACCGCAGAGATATATACTCATTCCCCTCCACCTATTTTGCACCACGTAGTCCATGGCCTTGAGGATTGTAAATACCTTCCTGCCATACCTAAAAAAAAGCGTCAGCGTTGTCTGGCTGCCAAAATATTCTCATGCCCATACAATTTGTATGAAGCATACCGAAACAACGCGCCGTCAACGCTGAGCTGTTGGAAATTCCGATTTTAACAGGGCGTTAGGTATTAAAGTTGGCTGCAGAAAACGGTGAAACTGTCATTTTTGTGTTACACACAAACAAACCTATGCTTATTGTTGGTGTTATTTCTGCATTTGACGTAGCGTTGACGCTTTTGTTTAGGTATGGCACTTCGGCGCTAACGCTAGGCGTCAGAAACCGTTCCGCCCAACGCTTTTGTTTAGGTATGGCAGTCAGCCTGGAAGGCCGAAGCATACTTCCCAAGAGAGAAGTTAATCTTACCCCATTAACTCCGATATAGACCCCAGATCCAGAATCAGTTTTGGAGCCATCACTGAAGATTCGATTATGTGTGAGTCCGGACTCAGTGCTGGTATTAAACCAGCATTCAGCATGTGGCATTGAAAAGACACAAGTGCTCAGATCACTGCCGCTAGAAATTTCCGCCTCGCCCCACTTAGTGTTATACCGGCATCCGTTTCTTTTTAGTCTGCAAGTGGCCTTCAAGGCTTCCCTGCTTATGAGTGAAGTTAAGTGCAGCAGTCCAGAGCAGCGCCACACGGCAGTAGTTTTTTGAAGTTTTGCAAGCATACTTCCCACGCTCTTGATTGAGAACCTGCTCCACCATACCACTGACGCATAGATAATTATGGGTCTGAGGTATAAATCCAGAGGTTTACCTATGGTGACACACCGCACGTTTTGCCAAAGACCTGTTCACATTGCCAAAATACTGCCAATTCTTTAGAAGTTTTGTGTTCCACAATAGATTTCCACGATAGTTTTGTATACAGAATTACTTCTAGATACTTCACTTCAGGAAAATTCTGAATTTTTTGCTCCTTAATTTTGAGGGAAATGAGAGCATTCAACCTTCTCCGATCCTGATTTCGGATTTATTTTGTTTAAAATAAAATAAAAAAAAGCTTTTTAATAAAATTAGTTATTATAAATGTTTCAAAACAGGATTTTATTTTGTTTCTTCATATCTGCACATCGATATTATTCAAAGGATATTTTAAACGCTTGAGAAAA
>NW_023458579.1:348891-353965 GCF_013731165.1 Rhagoletis pomonella
GGTTCAGTTCTGCAGCTCTTATTCAGCCCTATTCTGCATTTCGACTCAAATCGAAATTTTCTCCGTTTGGCAACTTTGGTATTCTGCCTTCCGTTTCCTTTCGATCAATCTTCGAAATTTACGATTATACCTATTATACATTTCGATCGGAGTTCCGATTTTCTAAGTTGCAAATTTTTTGACGGAGAACGTTTCAATTGTTATATTCGTGGGTTTGAATAATAAAATTTAATAAAAAAATTAAGTAAAATATACTGTGCATGATTGTAAGTCATCATAAATTAATTTTCTCGATTTTTATGTTTTCGCAGCGGTAATACGGGCAAGACGAAAAATTGGCTCAAATATTAGCAACCAAAAGGGATATTGCCCGAGGTTTTCAAAGAGAAAGCACAGGCGTTTTTGTTTTCATTATCTATAAATAAGACTGTGAAATGCACTGAATACAATTTATTCTTTATATATAAAATTAATAGAAGTATGTACATACATACATACATACATAAAATGTGAAGTTACATAAAAAAAGATGCTTTTATTATTGCATTCGTTTTTACTAACTTTTTAAAAAGAGGTGCGTATGTTGTCGAATTCGAAGTTGCTATGAAGCTTTGTTCTTCCCCTCCTCCTGACGGCTTTCAAAATGGAATTTATTTGCGTTCAAATCTTCCACTCTGTAGTAAATGCAAATGTTGTGGAGTGCTAAAACAATGTTTATAATTTCACTGGCTTTGAGCGATGAGTAATACAGTTCATGATGAATTTATGACTCTTCACTCATCTGAGTAAGATCAAATATATCCCTAAATCTCCGCCTTTCAATTTCCGCATCAGCAATCTGGGACTCGTTCTCCTCTTCAAGCAATAACGCCGCGGCTATGGATTTCATTTTTATAATTATGTTTCCACTTAAATAAAGCACAAACGAAATTTTATTTTTAAATTACAACGATGTTGCATATATTAAGTTATTTTAAAATATTTACAAACTTTAACTTCATAAGCTGCTTAGTTTGGTGGCAAATATTTCTTTTGTTTTGTTTCGATTTCACAAATTCCTAGGCAAACAGCTGATTTCGAAAGATCTTTTCTCTCTTCCTCTTTCGATTCGATCGTAACGCAGAATGCCGAAGTTCGATTCGTGCGGAGCGGAACGCGGGAACGTAATCGAAATGCAGAATAGGGCTGATTATCTTCTCCAACATCAGATTAAAGAAGTCACATGAAAGTGAGTCGCCCTGTCTGAAACCCCGTTTGGTGGCGAACGGCTAGGAGAGGTCTTTCCCAATTCTGACGGAGCTGGTGGTATTGCTCAGCGTCATTTTACATAGCCGTATGAGTTTTGAGGGGATTCTAAATTCAGACATAGCGCCGTATAGGCAACTCCATTTAGTGCTGTCGAAAACGACTTTAAAGTCGACAAATAGGTGGTGAGTGTCGGTCCTTTCTCGCGGGTCTTTTCCAAGATTTGGCATATTGTGAACAACTGGTCTATGGTGGATAACGCCCAATCAGTTCATTGACGGTGGGCTTCAGTCTTTCCCACGCTCGATAAGACCTTGTAACCTATGCTTAGAAGGCTGAGCCCGCGGTAGTTGGCGCGAATGGTGGGGTCGCCTTTCTTGTGGAGTGGGCATAGCACACTTAAATTCCACTCGTCGGGCATGCGTTCATCTGACCATATTCTGCATAAGAGTTGATGCATGCACCTTATCAACTCCTCGCCGCCGTACTTAAATAGCTCAGCTGGAAGGCTGTCAGCTCCAGCAGCTTTGTTGGTTTTCAGCCGCGTTATTGCTATTCGTACCTCGTCATAGTCAGGCGGTGGAACATCGTCTCCGTCATCATGGACGGGGGCTCGGGTTTTTCTTCTCCACAACATTCCGCTACCACTCAGTAGGGTGGAAAAGTATTCCTTCCATAATTGAGGTACGTAACTAGGTCGCCATTGTTGTGCTTACAGGACTACGTCCTAGTCTTGAAACTTTCCGTAAGGCGGCGAACTCTCTGGTAAAATTTTGGGCTTTCTTCCTGTCGGCAGCATTTCAAGCTCTTCGCACTCACGTATTTCGGCCTCTCTCTTCTTATTGCGGCAAATACTTCTCGATTTCCTCTTCAGCTCCCTTTTACGGTCCCACATGGTTCACGTTGCGTCCGATCGCAGAGTGGCCCTGTAGGCGACATCTTTTTTTCTCTGCAGCTTCTTGACACTCCTCCTCGTACCAGTTGTTCTTTCGGGCTCACTGAAATCCGACTACTTCTTCGGCAGCGGTACTTAATGAATAAAATGTGGTTCCACAGCTCGCATATGTCGGATTGTTGAAGAGTGCTCTCAGAGAGCAGATGTGAGAGTCGAGTGGCGAATAAATTGGCCGTCTGTTGCGATTGCAGCTTTTCGACGTTAAGCTTTCCTTGCATATTTGGGCGCACATATTTCGCTGCACGGGTGCGTATCTTGGCTGCAACAAGATAGTGGTTCGAGTCAATGTTTGGGCCTCGGAGCACGGTTGCCACTAAAAATTAAAAATTTAGTGTACCACAATATCCAAGTAAAAAGGCCCAAAATAAAATAAAATATATCATTTTTTGCCGTCCATCTTAAATACATATACATATTAGTGTTGCCAGATTTTTTCCCAGCCATACGTGACAAACGCATAATTTGTCCCAAAAATTCCGGATTTACAAAAATTTAACGGGACAAATGAGAAATAAAGGATTTCCTTTAAAAGCCCATATGTTAACAAAGGTAATCCATTTCAACGGAGTAATGTTCAGATATTTGTTTGCATTTGTGCATATATAAGATGGGTTAAATGTTAGTGTACATCTTGTCCTAATATAATATTTACAATTATTTTCACGAACAAGTTTTTTCTTTTATTACATAGGTTTACAAAAAAAAAGTGTCTGCACATTGAACGAAACCTCTATGGTATTCGGAGCCCTGAATACGAATCCGCGGTCTGTACGTCTCCACCACGTCAGGTTTGAGGTCATTTGAAGGTCAAATAGAGAAAAATTCGATGAAAAACCCGAAAATTCAATATAATTCTTCTGAAGTTGACCTTGGCATGACCTCTAGATAACTTTGAAGATAAAGTTTTTTCACACCTCGGGTTCGCATTAAGCTCGTCGAATACCATAGGGATATAGAGGTTAGGCTTAATAGGCAGAACATTTTTTTTTGTAAGCCTGGGTTGTTTATGAAAATATTGTTTATTCTATAATATAACATGACATGAGGCATTTCATGTCACCGCGGCCACCTCTGTGCGCGACGTCTAAGGATTTGGATGAAAGTTGAAGAGATTGAAGGTCTAGGTGACATGAAGATACGTGCAGCATATTTTTCCGATATGACGTAGGGTTGCCTATTTACACGGGACTTAAATTTCAAGAAAACGTCATACATACCTTCTTTAAAGTGCTGTATCTTGGAAACCTTTTAACGCAACTTAATGAAACATAATGTATTTCTTGCGTCTCATTACGGGCTTTAATTGTACATTTTTTACATTAATGTGCAACGTATAAAAAACAATAAATTAAGTAAACATTCTTCCTTGATTTTTTTGTTTGATTATAGCATTTTTAAAAAATTTTATTTTTACATAAAAACATTGTGTATAATGTCAACTTTAAGTACCCAAATGGGCGTAATGGGCTACTTATGCGTTTGGACTCCAGATCGTCTAACGCTAGAGCAATATGATAAATATATATTGAAATTTTATGAAATTGTATATTTTTGAAAGAGGAAAGGTGTGTAAAAGACAAAAACAATATGAATAAATCATATTAACTTTACTAAAGGTCTGAAATCATGAAAATCCCTTCAAGGAAATGGCACAATTGAACTTTGTTCCAAGTTCACATGGGAAATCTGCTTACGACGTGATTGGAGGAAATTTTAAGAGACTACCAGCTAGAGCAAGTCTTCGACTCCTGATGTTACTACGTGCCAATTATTTTAATTATATTTTAAGCTAGTTTAAAAGGTTAAATAACATCAAGTTAGGGATCTTCGTATCCTTATTTAACGAATCTTTAAATCAATAAATAATTTTTTTTCTTTTTAGTTCTTATTGTAATAAAAGCGTGTTGTTGATTTTTTTCCAAACTATAGTTTTATTACTCATTAGGTTTATTTTTTTAAACACTTTTCCCTTCCTTGTTTTAATAAAAGGGCTAACCTTGAAGCTATCATTGGAGGTCTAATATTCTTTTGCATTGAGTGTTGTTTATGTTGATGTTGTTGATGTTTCGGTTTCATTTTATTAAAAGAAGAAAAAGGAGAGGTGTGTAATAAAATAAACCAAATGAGTAATAAAATTATAGTTTAAAAGAAACCAAATAACACGATTTTATTACAATAAGTACTAAAAAGAAAAAAATTATTTATTGATTTAAATATTCGTTAAATAAGGATATGAAGTTCCCTGACTTGATGTTATTTAACCTTTTAAACTAGCTTAAAGTAGGACGTAACTAGTCATAGTCGAAATAAAGTCCACTGAAAGGTTAGTTGTAGTTATTTTTTACAGGCATCTCATTGGAAACATACAGCACCCCATTGGTAGAGGGCTTCGGGTGTACGAATTTGTTGTAACATTAGGTGTTGAAGACTTGCTCTAGATGCTAGTCTTTTAGAATTTCCTCCAATCACGTCGTAAGCACATTTCGAATGTGAACTTGCAACAAAGTTCAATTGTGCCATTTCCTTCAAGGGATTTTCATGATTTGAGACCTTTAGTAAAGTTAGTATGATTTATTCATATTGTTTTTGTTTTTTACACACCTTTCCTCTTTCATCAAAATACAAATTCATAAAATTTCAATGCCTATTTATTATATTGCTCTAGCGTTAGACGATCTACAGTCCAAACGCATAAGTAGCCCATAACGCCCATTTGGGTACTTAAAGTTGACATTATGGACAATGTTTTTATGTAAAAATAAAAAATTTTTAAAATGCTATAATCAAAAAAAAATTCAAAAAGAAAAATGTTTACTTAATTTATTGTTTTTTTATACGTTGCACATTAATGTAAAAAATGTACAATTAAAGCCC
>NW_023458579.1:354065-356809 GCF_013731165.1 Rhagoletis pomonella
ACTCAGTGTTATACCAACATCCGTTTCTTTTTAGTCTGCAGGTATCCTTTAAGGCTTCCCCTCGTATGAAGACACAAAGTGACAGTAAGAGTAGCAGCGCCAGATGTTGTAGAGAAAGCTCCCATACAGCACACGGCAATCGTCTTTGATGTTTAGTAAGCAGATTTACCACGCTATGGATTGAGAGTCTGGTCCACCATACCACTAACGCATAGCTTATTATGGGTCTGATCATAGAGGTATGCATCCAGAGGATTCCCTTTGGTGACAAACCCCACGTTTTGCCAAAGTACTGTTTACATTTCCAGAATGTCGCCAATGCTTTGTAGGTCTTGTGCCGCCTTGAGATTTCCACGATAGTTTTGTATTCAGAATTACTCTTAGATACTTCACTTCGGGAGAAGTCTGAATTGTAACTCCATTAAGTGTGAGGGAATGAGACCATCCAACCTTCTCCTTCTAGTGAAGAGCGCAACACTGGTTTCGATTGGGTTAGCGGTGAGCCCATTTCCGCTTTTCGGTAGTAAGTCATATTTTCGTAAAAAAATAAAAACATTTTTTTTAACAAAGAATAGTCGAAACTTGCTAAATTGTCTCTTCCCTATTTACATTTTCTCCGCCGTACGTTTACAATAAATTAATAAGGAAATCACAGCTGAATCAGTATTACCATGATGTAATAGTAATGTGATTAACAGGACGAAATATGACAGAATCTCCGTTATTGCTGAAATACGCACAAATCAATCCCAAAATGTCTAATGCATGTAATAGTTCATTTCAGAGAAGTAAGTTAATTACTTGTATTTATGATATTTTTAACCGACTTCACTAAAAGAAGGAAGGTTATCAATTCGTCGGAATATTTTTTTTTATGTATGTTACCGCATAACTTTGGACCACGTTAACCGATTTCTAAAATTCTTTTTTTTTATGGAAAGGGTTTGGGTTGGTTTAAATCCGATCATTGGATCATGAAGAGATTAACGATAATCTTAAATTTTTATATAAGCTTTAAAGTCGGTTTTGTTTTTTGCTTAAAAATTACTTGTATTTAATACGGCTATACTCGATTGTTTTGACGCCACTTGCAGCAAAAATTAAAACTGCTAGTACAACACGAGCAAGTTGAAATTATTTTTGGAAGCCATTTGTGTTTTCTCAGTTGCGGTTACACTTTGCAAATTTTGTTTCGGAAAGTGATTTCCAAAAAGTATTTTTTGTGTTATGTTAATTTGACAGCAAAATGCGTAAAAAGATGTTATTGCAACGTTTAACCGCAATTTAACGCAGAGGATGTTCCTACTAGTATCGTTCATTTGACTGTTAGTGGTGGTACTGTTCCCCAAAAAACGGCCAGTAATAATTAAATTTCTAAATAAGAAGCCAATATTTAATAAAATTGCAAATTCTTTAGACCTAAGAAATAATACGATTTTAGCCAAGCTTGCAGTCTTCGCTTAGCCCTGCCAGTAACTTACATTAGTCTCACTATCTCGTATAAGGAA
This sequence comes from Rhagoletis pomonella, assembly GCF_013731165.1. Classification (NCBI taxonomy): domain Eukaryota; kingdom Metazoa; phylum Arthropoda; class Insecta; order Diptera; family Tephritidae; genus Rhagoletis; species Rhagoletis pomonella. Next base: position 355,574 of record NW_023458579.1, read on the forward strand.
ATCACCATCATGTCCATGCTGGTTCAACACCGTGTCACATTGGCTGCGCGTGATGGCGCCATAATACCAGGATTTACCAGCTAAGTTTGGCCGTTCCAAAGGAGCCATAGGAGGTGAAGATTGCACTGATAAGCCATCATTACGCCGATCGATTGAGTCACCGCCACTGCTACCACCTCCACCACCATTGCCACCACTATTGTTTCGGAACGGTGTAGCCAGATAATCATTTAACTCTTGTAGATAGTTGCGTGGAACTAAACCGACATGACCTTGATTATTTCTTGCTTTATACCAATCCGGATCAGAAGGTGGACGATCCACTATTTCGAGCCGGTCCCCCTTCTCAAAAGAAAGCTCTTGGTCGTTATTCGATGAAAAACTATAAAGGGCAACCTAAAGTAAAAAACAAGTTAATTTAGATATAACTCATATGAACAGAAATTACACAATCATGTGCATAGTTAATATTTACCACAATGTCGAGCACATTCTCAGCCATGGCATACGTATGTATTTCACCATCATTATCACAATCTTCAGTTGTGTAATTGCTTGGAAACCAACCGACCGCATTACCATTCTGACCTCGCCACCAGCCATCGTTGGACTTTTCCAATATAAGAATACGGGTTCCTTTACTTAGCGACAATTCGTCCGGTTGTTGTGCCTGGTAGTTGTATTTAACAATCGCAGTACCTATGGCTTCAGCTGGATCTGGTGGTAAACGTCGAGACATTGTTGGACTCTCAATTTGTCTTGAGGGTGAGCAATTTGGTAAAGTTTTAGAGCCAGAGCCTTTTTTCACTTTTTTTTTTATGCTAAAAGAAGATCAATTATGGTTATCAGATATTGTAAATGCAATACATATATAAAGCTAATATTTCTTTTGTTGTGTAGAAGGAAATTTTTAAAATCTTTTGAATCAAAAACTTAATTAACTTTTTGTCGAAAAAAATTACGTGATAAAAATAAGGGGGTTTATGAGCTGTAAGTCGGGTCCACGAAAATTTATCTGGTATATGGATAGAAGAGAGCAAAAATTGTTGCATGGCTTTACCTATCAATGTAGGCACTACTCGAAAAAATTAAGGGATCAAACAAAAATTTTTGAGAGGCCATATTTCGGTAAAAATTGTGGTATTGAGACTTAAAAAAAACCTTTGAAGCTCCAAATTTCTAATTTTTCTTGAGTACACATTTTTTGAGCTATGGTTCTCATGTAATGTCAAGATT
>NW_023458579.1:356909-358297 GCF_013731165.1 Rhagoletis pomonella
TTGAGTACACATTTTTTGAGCTATGGTTCTCATGTAATGTCAAGATTACGGATAGCGCGAAAAAATACTTTTGCTAATCTGGTTTTTTTTTGTCTACGGGGTTGAAAAAATGTTGTTCATTTAGGTTGGCGTATGGATCAGATAGCCTTTTTATTAAGCTTTAATTTCCTATTTTTAAAACCTCTCTTAATTTTTTTGAGTAGTGTATAGTGCTCTTGACCCACTGCTGCATTTACAGTCACTTTGTGTCTTCATACGTGGGGAAGCCTTAAAGACCACCTGCAGAGTAAAAAGAAACGGATGTGGGTATAACACTGAGATCTGAGCCCATGAGTCATTTCAATGCCACAGGCACGGTTGCCACTTTGGTACAATTGTACCAAATATGGGCCTTTTTTCTCCGCTTGGGCCTTAGCACTTCTTTGTTTGTTTTGGGCCTCTTTGAAGCAACTATGGCTATTCGTCCGTTGGAATTATGCAGGACTCGATACCGCTGTGTTTCTTGACGAGAGTTATAGCCTCTATATTCTTATGGTATTCGACGCGCTGAATGTGAATCCGAGGTCTGAAAAAAATAAAGTCATATACATAGGTTTCTGTTGTCGTTGAATCCGAATATGGGGCCCCTTAATTCTTCAAAGTTATCTAGAGGCCATTCCAAGGTCGTCTCAAGGTCAAATTCAGAAGAATTGTATTGAATTTTCAGGTTTTTCAACAAATTTTTCACTACTTGACCTTCAAATGGCCTCGAACCTGATCTGATGGTGACTAACAGACCTCAGATTCGTATTCAGGGCGACCAATACCATAGGGATATACAGGTTTGGTTCAATATGCAGAAACTTTTGTTTTGTAAACCTGTGTAAATAATGAAAAAAAAAATTATTGCAATTTTTGTTAACGTTTAATATTATAAAAAATTTTTTTTCGTTGGACGGCAAAAAATTGTACATTTTATTTTATTTTGGACCTGAAACATTAAACACAAAATTTTTATGAAGTGGCAACCGTGGCCCACAGGAAGTTGGTTTCCCTGAGGCTGAATGCTGGTTTAATTCCAACACTGCAACACGAATCTTCACTTATGGCTCCAAAACTGACGATGGATCAGGATCTGGGGGTTTTTCGAAGTTAATATGGATGAGCTTTACTTTTTTCTTGGGGAGCATGCTTCGGTGTTCCAGGCTGAGGAATTTGCAATCCTCAAGGGCATGGCCTACGTGGTGGATAATAGGTCGAGGGGAAGGAGTTTACGTGTCTGCAGTGACAGTCAAGCTGCACTTAAGGCATTGGCCAGCCCTCTAACGAAGTACTACCAAACTAGTTCAACAATGCAAGTTGTAACGAATTCCACGTGTTGCATATTTATTGTCCTGAAAATTATATTT
>NW_023458579.1:358397-360140 GCF_013731165.1 Rhagoletis pomonella
TGATCCCTAGAATATGATTTTCACAGAGCAATGGGCGATTTTTTTGCTTCCCCACAAATCGACCCGGCCTAGTGAACATTTTAGTGCACTCCAATGCTTTGCAATTAAGGCTGCTGCAGAAAACTGCAGCAGCATCTTTGCGGGATTGATTAGTTAACTTGCTAATGGAGGCTGCGTGGAGCAGAAACAAAATCGTGAGGAAATGCTGTTAATATAATAATAGAGAAACATTTCGGGAACGGCTTTGCCGTGCCCTATGTACACAAAATGCAGCGATTCGCCCCAGCGCTACGCTTGCATCTACGCTTCTTAACACACATCACTTCATTGTATTAGTTTTTACGCAGTCTTCAACTCAAAAATCACTCACAAATTGCAAATTAACACAATTTAAACTGATTTTTCACTTATAATTCATATTTCTCTTTCGCTGATTTGTAAACAAAGGTTCATTTACAAGTTACCACAACTGTCAAAATCGGCAAAACCAAAGTAGCGGTACCACTGGCGGCGCCACCTTTGTTCGCTGCACCGTGGCAGGACTCGATACCGCTGTGTTTCTTGACGAGAGTTATAGCCTCTATATTCTTATGGTATTCGACGCGCTGAATGTGAATCCGAGGTCTGAAAAAAATAAAGTCATATACATAAGTTTCTGTTGTCGTTGAATCCTAATATGGGGTCCCTTAATTCTTCAAAGTTATCTAGAGGTCATGCCAAGGTCGTCTCAAGGTCAAATTCAGAAGAATTGTATTGAATTTTCAGGTTTTTCAACAAATTTTTCACTACTTGACCTTCAAATGACCTCGAACCTGATCTGATGGTGACTAACAGACCTCAGATTCGTATTCAGGGCGACGAATACCATAGGGATTACAGGTTTGGTTCAATATGCAGAAACTTTTGTTTTGTAAACCTGTGTAAATAATGAAAAAAAAATTATTGCAATTTTTTTTAACGTTTAATATTATAAAAATTTTTTTTTCGTTGGACGGCAAAAAATTGTACATTTTATTTTATTTTGGGCCTGAAACATTAAACACAAAATTTTTATGAAGTGGCAACCGTGGCCCACAGGAAGTTGGTTTCCCTGAGGCTGAATGCTGGTTTAATTCCAACACTGAGGCCGGACTCATACATTGTCGAATCTTCACTTATGGCTCCAAAACTGACAATGGATCAGGATCTGGGGGTTTTTCGAAGTTAATATGGATGAGCTTTACCATATTCTTGAGAAGTATGCTTCGGTGTCCCAGGCTGAGGAATTTGCAATCCTCAAGGGCATGGCCTACGTGGTGGATAATAGGTCGAGGGGAAGGAGTTTACGTGTCTGCAGTGACAGTCAAGCTGCACTTAAGGCATTGGCCAGCCCCCTAACGAAGTACTACCAAACTAGTTCAGCAATGCAAGTTTTAACGAATTCCACGTGTTGCATATTTATTGTCCTGAAAATTATATTTTATTTTACAATATAGTTACCTTATAGCTAACAAATACATCTTATCCTTAGGATTGCCATAGACCATCTTATATGTATGATATTTGCAACATGTTTACATCTTGTTACATGCTTTTTTTTACAAATCTAATTTGTGTGGCTTTTGAATTGTTCTTCCACTGCGTGTTACATAAGGAGCGGGTTGGCCAACGTCATTAAAATTATTGGAAGTGTCTGAGTTCTCTCTACTCTCGGCATTTTCATAAATTTATTCGTTTGCACTATCAACTACACTATTATTTACA
>NW_023458579.1:360150-365461 GCF_013731165.1 Rhagoletis pomonella
ACTCCGAACGGCGATTGTATTTTAGTGAGAAGCTGTTTTTCATGGCAGAAATACACTCGGAGGTTTGCCATTGCCTGCCGAGGGACGACCGCTGTTAAGAAAAAAACCTTTTTCTATATTTTTTGGGATGTTGCTTTGACCACGGTTTGAACCCAGGTACTGATGAGTGAAAGCGCGCACTGCTTACCACTACACCACAGCGGCCCGTATTTTTATAAAATCTGATTGAAATTCATAACGCGCATTCATTTCATGACAAGCAATGGTTTTGCAGAAAAGGGACGAATTTACTTTTCAGATGGCTAAATCAAGGGTGCGTTTAGGTATGCATATAAAGACCGCAACATTGTGTAAGCGCACCTTTGTCTGACCTGTCATACACCTAAATGCGATCTTACATCTACCCCCGATTGACGAAATTGTTCAGGGCGGCCGTTGTGGAAAAATGAGATTTGGTAACTCTGAACTCCAGGCATCGAGATTTATGCATAAAAATCGTTAAATCGTTATTAAAACAACAGATTTGTAAAATAATAGCTAAAGAAAATACCGCCTATCAGGCTAACCTAATATTCACGCACGCCGCCAATTTATTGTCAAAAATTTCTCATGCACATGCTACTTGTATGAGATCAACCGAAATTGAACGGCGTGCGTATGAAGCTAACTCAATTTCCAATTTTTGTTCTGCGTGACATTTTGATTTGACGTTTCGCTCAATGAAATCAAATGCAAACGCATGCAAGTCAATTTCGGGTGACGCAAAAAAACAAATTCGACGGCATGCGTACCAAAACGCAAGCCGCGAATATTAGGTTAGCCTGTATCAAGGCAATGCCCTCAAGGAATAAACTGTTTTTTCGCTCATCGACGATATGTTTGGTTGACTGTGCATCTCAGAAACGAAATTATTTTTTTAAAGCGTTAGATTAAGAAAACCCCTCCAGACAATCGCCAGATTATGGAACAGAATCACCAGGGCATCGAGATGAACCTTCTGTATGAACATCTGACGCGATCGAGTAAATCCAAATGACGGTTTTTTTTGCATCTTCAACAAGACGCCATGAACTTGCGTCACATCTAAATCGTCAGATTATTGAATGGGAGGTTCATTCGGACCCATTTAATATCCCTTGTGAATATCTGAAGCGCTCGAGTAAATTTTTTTGTCACCCAATTTTGGCCCTTTCGGTCGCCCACCCCCGCAATGCGAACCGGCAGATTAGCATATCTCCGTCATCAGAAACACGTTTGTTTTATTCACTATCAATATCTGACGCGCTCGAGTAAATCCATGTAACTGTTTTTTTTTTTTACAATTTTGGAAGCCTGTAGATTCTCCACCCAGCGCTGGAAGGAAAACATCACCTGGACTTTTTTTCTTTCTACTATTACACATACACTCTAAAAAATTTTTGTTTAAATTTGCGCATATTAAGATAGGTAACCAGTTTCCTCTCTTAATGAATGCAAATTTAAACACTGCTTGCTTACTTTTACTTATCATATGTGTGGCGTAGAACAAATTTCAAATTTGTTTTTTGAGTTTTAAACATTTATTGTTCACATTTTCACAGTTTACACATAAAATGTTTAAAATGTCCTCTAAAAAAATTTCGTTTAAATTTACGCGTATAAAGAGAGGTAACCAGTTTCCTCTCCTAGTGTGTGCAAAATTAAACACTGTCTGTTTACTTTTACATATCAAATTTGTCACGTAGCGCACACAAGGGATGGGTTTTGGGGGTAAATTTATTATGATATAAGACATTTTGATAGAAAAAATTTTCTGTTCCATTTCTTGTGCGTCATTTTGTAAGAATTTTTCTTTTTTCTTGAGAGCTCTTTAAAGTTTAACTGCGAATGAAAGCATTGTCCTAAAAATATGCAATGCATACTCACTTACTGTTGGTTTTTACACTTTACAGGCTAAAAATGTTTACCACTGATATGTACTTAATAAGCATTCGAAGATTTAATTTGCTAACTTCGAATTCGTTCCACCAAAATGAGCTACATGATAAAAATACAAGTTCAGTTAAATTTTCGTTATTCGAAGTATTAAAAAATGAGAAACCAGAAATCGACGAAAATGAATAAAAAACTGTAAAAATTTAGTGAAGTTATTTAATTTATTTATATTAGAATTCTTTTGTAAAATTTTGTATATCTTTTGAAAGTTGAGTGCATCCTTAACCGTGAATTTTTTCATGACTTAATGATCGGATCTAAACCAAATTACGAGACGACCCTTAAGGTACCATCTTTCCCGTAAAAAAAAAATAATTATTGGAATCGGTTCCCGCGGTGCAAAGTTATGCGGTGGAATAAATTAAAGAAGTAAAAATGCTCCGAAGAATTGATAACCTCCCCTTTTTTGAAGCCGGTTTTAAATAGTTTGAGTTCTTTGTAAATTTTATGTAAATAAAATGCAATTGATGATACTTTAAAAAGTTTATTTATTTATTTCATACTGTAAATAAAACTTTCATAAATGTATTTTAAAGAGCGAATTTTCAGTATTTGCTGATGACATATATTTAGAAGTATAAACCCTTCCCCCCAAAAATATATTCCTGCGTGCGCCCCTGGCACTTAGTATTTATAATTTGTAAAAAATATATTTTTACTTTCAAAATGTTTGTAATTTTAAACATTTCATGTGTATATTTTAAACAACTCATGTTCAAACCCAAATCTTGAACATCTTGTGCGTATACTTGAACAGATTCTGGTTGAAAAATAAACACTTTTCAGTAGTAGTTTTACATGCACTTTTTAGAGTGTATGTAAGTGTTTCGCTGAGCTACTCCTCCGATTGCGGCATGCGCCTTGATGCTTTCGCACAAAGGGGAGGGACCTACAGTTTTACCCCGACTCTTGCCGGGGGCGACTACTATTAGAAATAAGTTTTTATTTTTTTCTGTTGACCGGAACTGGGCTCGAACCCTCGCCCTGCGGAGGTAGTGCTATGCACTTCTAACCACTACATCACAGCGATCGCTTAAAGCATAAACGGACGGCAGCGTTGATCCGGATCAACTCGGGAATTAACTGCAGTCTGCCGTCTGTTTAAGTTTTTAGTTAATTTTAATCATTAATCGCGATTAACTATTTATTTGATTTTTTTTTAATAATTCATCAAATGAACATTTTGCCAACAATGCTCGTATAAGATAGTCCCAAATTTTCATAAAAGCGAAGAGTGATTTTCTTCAAAACTTATGAATGACGTCTTGACTGAACTTACTAATTCGGATTTACTACTGTTACTTAACTGGGTAAACAGAATGTAGTACAACAACCACAAGCTATTTTGCTGGCTACATACATCAGCTACATCAGAAATAATACACCATAACCACAGCTACATATTGTAGGCAGTTTAGAGTATTTAGAATATTTTACCTTTTGACAGCTCTTGTTACATACCACAGCCTCACCATTCTGGTTAGGCAGTAAAGAGTAGGCTATTTATAAAGTCTAGGTAATGAAATAAACATTTTTCTATTATAAGTTCCATAAATATTAGCGAGACTTTTAGTGTTTAATTTATTTTTTGCACATAAACGTATATCTTGAACTTCTTTTTCTAAAAAGTGAGGATGTCAAAATTTTAATAGATATCGGATAACCGTAATTTTCAAAAAGATCTCTTAATAGATTCTTCATGAAAATTGTTCCAAACGAAAACTTCAAATGGATAGAAAATCTTAACAAAATTCAACTAATTTATATTAGAGGTTTTGTAGTTTATCTCATTGTAATCATGTTTCCATGATACAAAAAGCAACCTGACAATTAAGCAGATTGCGACCTTTCATGCTACCATACCAAGGCGAATTTATTTATACAAAGTGGTGTTGTTTCATCAGCTGTGAGTAGCGTTTGGTTGTCAAAATTTTGTATTTCGCTAGTGAGTGAGTGAAAACGTGAGAGTGTTTGTATTTTCTGTCGCCCTTTTCGGGGAAGAATACCTGAAATTTGACAATGGTCCGCTAAAAGCAAAAACAAAATACAAGAAATTGTTGTATTTGTTGAATCGATACCACCTTATATGTATTCGCCTTGTACCTTACGCAGTATTTAAAATCCTTCAAATTGTTCTATTAATTTTTTGTTTGTTTAAAAACATTTTCTTCTTAGAATCGAAATTTGACCAAGCAAAATGTTTTTTTTTTTTTGAGAGAAATGCGGCTAATGCTCAATAAGTTGATAATTGTTGTTTTAATTTGCATACTAACAATAAATCGTAAATTTTGTAACTGTAGTTGGTTTTCCACTTTTTCCATGTATTAACCCAACTACAATCACCCGCAGCTATTCCGCTGCTATTTACACTTGATCATGTGCTTTTTGCTTTTGACATGATCAAGTGTTAATAGCAGCGAAATAGCTGCGCTTGGTTGTAGTTGGCTTACCACATGAAAAAAGTGGAAAAACAACAACAGTTTACGTGGCGAACTTAGCTCAGTGGGTAGACTACTGGCTTAGGCGGCTGGGGACGTTGGATCGAGTCACAGTTGAAGTCTGGTGATCTGCGAAATAGCAGATATTCCAAAATGTAAATTGTTGTTTTTTCCTCAAAAATTTGCATTAAAAACGGCCTCAAGCTCAATAAAATTGTTGAATATAATTGCTACTAGCAGACCCGGCGTACTTCGTCCCGCTCAATTTTTTTTTTTTTATTGAAACTTTTTGGTCCAACATTTTCACCAACAATTCACGTTTACGATTTTCATTGGCACATTCATCTGTTAAGATTATGGTTTGGTGGTCATTTGATGCTTTAAATAACCTAACGAAAATCTTATGTCCGTGAAGAAGTTTTTGAAAATCTCCAATTGTGCAGCATTTCATAGCATGCTTAATCGCAAAATGAAATAAAATTGAAGAATTTTTTCCTCTTCACTCCCTGACGGCAAAAATAATCAGATTCTATAGTGAATATGTCCTAGAAGCTTTATAGTATAGTTGGTGGCAATTTCGAAATGGGTGCGTATCATTGTTCTACAGAAATGCAATACGTATTTCAGACGAAATACCTTAAAAGCTTAAACGCATAATAATATTGGAAAATCACATCCATTGGGCCAATCGTAAAACAGGAGAGTTCGATATACTCAATGGTGCAACAGGTCGATTTAATCTGACATTCACGGCACCTTTTCTCACTTGGCGATTTTTAGTAATAACTCAACTCCAGCGCCACCTAGCAGCACTTTTTTGCAATAGTATTGCTTTTACCGTTGCTAATACATATTTTAAATATTAGCCAAATCGAATCATAAATAAATTTTTTAGTAGT
>NW_023458579.1:365561-367063 GCF_013731165.1 Rhagoletis pomonella
ATTTTAAATATTAGCCAAATCGAATCATAAATAAATTTTTTAGTAGTAATTCAACTACATCGCCAACTGGCGGGTTAAACTGTGAAACTAAACCACTCAAACACACATAAAAAATTTCGTTAAAATCTGGACACTCATTTAGGAGGATTTCACTCACAAACACACCTACAGAAGAATTATAAATACATTAAAAGATAGCTAAACGTCGGTACCTTTGTAAGCGTCAGGCCCCTTTTCAAATAGCCCTATTTTTCTCCATGAGTATGGGCTTGATTTCATATACATACATATTTCCATACGAAGTCCCCGTACTCTACCATGAACATTTCCAGAGATATGCAGTAGGAAAAATTCGGTTTGTATGGGAGGTGCCACGCCTCCTTTTCAAATAACCCCAATTTTTCTCTATGAGATCTCCGTACCAAGTTCTAACATCCTACCATGAACTCTTCCAGAGATATACAGTATGAAAAGTTCGGTTTGTACTGGAGGTGCCACGCCCCCTTTTCCAATAGCTCCATTTTCCTCCACGAATATGCGATTGATTTCATATACCGGAATAAAAAGTTCCACTATTCTACCATGAACACTTTCAGAGATATGCAATATGAAAAATTCAGGTTTGTATAAGAGGTGACACGCCCCTTAACCAATAACTCTAATTTTCCCCCAAAAGAATGCGATTGATTTCGTATATCTCCATACCAAGTTCCAGAACTCTACCATGAACACTTCTAGAGATATGCATTATGAAAAATTTGGTTTGTGTAGGAGGTTCCACGCCCCCTTTCCAATAGCCCCAAATTTTCTCCAAGAGTATGTGATTGATTTCGTATAGCTGCATACTAAGTTACAGAACTCTACCATGTACACTTCCAGTGATATGTAGTAAGAAAAATTCGGTTTGTATGGGAGGTGTTACGCCCCCTTTATACAGGGTGTCCCAGAAGTAACGTGCCAAACTTTAGGGCAAGGTAGGTGGGGGGGTGAGCTCACTGATAAACAAAAAATTTTCAGGTAAAAGTGTCACCGTTTTTGAAATATTTACATTTTTTCGAATTTAAAAAAAGTCGTGCCTTTTCATGTGTTTTCTTTAACTGCAACTACAAACCGGGCAATACTTAATAAATTTTTTATGTAAAATACTTCCAGATAGTTGCCTCTCCATACTCAAATGCAATGTAGTTAAAATAAATTAAGGAACCATCATAAAATTAGGACTATTTCTGGATTTTTAACTTTTTGATATTTTCTTCCCCAACTTTGACTATCTCGGGTGAAAAAAAAATGTACTGAGCTATAACTTTACATTACATAAAAAAATTGCTCATTTAATAAAGATTTCAGAAAGGTGCCACACTTACTGTTTTGAATAGAAAAAAAAAAGTTATAGCCGCTTTTGTGGGTAAAGGACTGAGACACGCTAGAATGTATTTAATAGATTTAAATTGAATTTGCTCTTGTTACCGTCAAATGACATGCTAAATAGTACAAAGGTACAT
>NW_023458579.1:367163-370907 GCF_013731165.1 Rhagoletis pomonella
GACGGAGCTGGTGGTATTGCTCAACGTCATTTTACACAGCCGTATTAGTTTCGCGGGGATACCAAATTCAGACCTCGCGGTATAAAGGCAACTTCTCTTCGTGCTGTCGAAAGCGGCTTTGAAATCGACAAATAGATGGTGTGTGTCGATCCTATTCTCGGGGGTCTTTTCCAAGATTTGGCGTATTGTGAATACCTGATCTATGGTGGATTTTCCAGGCCTAAAGCCACACTGATAAGGTCCAATCAGCTCGTTGACGAGGGGCTTCAGTCTTTCGCACAATACACTCGATAAGACCTTATAACCTATGCTTAGAAGGCTGATTCCGCGGCAGTTGACGCGTATGGCGGGGTCGCCTTTCTTGTGGATTGGGCAGAGCACACTTAAATTCCAGTCGTCGGGCATGCGTTCATGTGTAATCGTTATTCGTACCTCGTCATAGTCAGGCGGTGGGACAGCTACTCCATCATCATCAACTGGGGACTCGGGTTCGTCTTCTTCACTACTTTCAGCGCTGCTGGCATTCAGTAGGTTGTAGAAGTGTTCCCTCCACAATTTAAGTATATAGTCTATTCCAATAGCAGTCCGGTTTACAGGATTTAGTCAGAAGTTACAGAAAGTCCTTCCTATGGACATAAAACCTGTAAGTGGGAACACTTTTGAGAGAGTAACTGAGCAACTGTTCCTAGTCAGAAGTTACAGGATTTAGTCCGGAGTTTTTTTTTCCTGTAAGTTCATGAAACAAGTCAAGCGATCAGCTGATTTGCATGGGCAAACAAAAACCGAAAGCGGTGAAAGCAAAGAACCTTATATTTAAAAAAAATTTAAGTAAACAAAGAAATGATTGAATATGTATAGATTTTAATAATTATTTAGTGATATTTCAGCCAAATCAGCGTTGCACCAATGACATGTAAACAAACCGACTGACTTTTTGACAGGAAATAGTGCTTTTTGCGTTCCCGTGCACTTCTGCATCTGTTCTCCTTTTACTCTCACTTGAGAGAGTAAAATTGTAGTTTGACAGTTCCACAGGTTTTAGTCCGAAGTTCAAAGGAACAGACTAATATTCTGGATATCGGTCACTAGGTCGCCGTTGTTGTTCTTACAGGAGTTCGCCCCGGTCTTAAAACCTTCCGTAAGTCGCCTAACCCTCTGGTAGAATTTTCGGGCGTTCTTCCTGTCGGCCAGCATCTCAAGCTCTTCGCACTCACGTATTTCGGCCTCTCTCTTCTTATTGCGGCAAATACGTCTTGCTTCCTTCTTCAGTTCCCTATAACTGTCCCACATGGCTCGCGTTGCGCCCGATCGCAGCGTGGCCCTGTAGGCGGCATCTTTTTTTTCTGCGGCTTCTTGACATTGCTCATCGTACCAGTTGTTCTTTCGGACTCGCTGAAATCCAACTACTTCTTCGGCGGCAGTACTTAATGATCGGCAAATGTGGTTCCACTGCTCGCGTATGTCGGATTGCGGAAGAGTGCTCTCAGAGAGAAGGTGTGTGTGTCGAGTGGCGAATAAATTGGCCGTCTGTTGTGATTGCAGCTTTTCGACGTTAAGCTTTCCTTGCATTGTTGGGCGCACATTTTTTGCTGCACAGAGGCGGGCGCGTATCTTGGTCCGAGTCGATGTTTGGCCCTCGGAGTGTACGTACGTCTAAAACGCTTGAAGCATGCCTTCCGTCTATCACAACATGATCGATTTGGTTTCTCGTTTTTCGATCTGGAGACAGCCATGTAGCTTGGTGGATGATCTTTTGCTGGAACCTAGTACTACATATTACCATGTTTCGGGCCCCGGCGAAGTCGATCAGTCTCAGTCCGTTATAGGACGTTTCGTCGTGGAGGCTGAATTTTCCGACAGTGGCGCCAAAGATCCCTTTCTTGCCCACCTTGGCATTAAAATCGCCAAGCACGATTTTGACATCGTGTCGAGGGCAGCGCTCATTCCAAGCGCTCATAGAAGAGATCCTTGGACGCCTCATCCTTCTCTTCCATCAGGGCATGGGCGCAGATGAGCGAGATGTTAAAGAATCTAGCTTTGATGCGGATTGTGGCTAGACGTTCGTCAACCGGGGTAAACGCCAGTACTCGGCGACGGAGTCTCTCTCCTACCACGAATCCAACACCGAATTTGCGCTCCTTTACGTGGCAACTGTAGTAGACGTCACAAGGCTTCACGCTTACTTTTCCTTGCCCCGTCCATAGCATTTCTTGGATGGCGCTGATGTCAGCCTTTGTCTTCCCGAGGACATCAACCAGCCGGGCAGAGGCACCTTCCCCATTAAGGGTCCGGATATTCCAGGTGCATACCCTTAAATCATAGCCCTTTATACGTTTGCCGTGGTCGTCATCAGAAAAAGGGGGTCTCATCCGAGGCTGTTTTTTCTTTTTCATTGGGCGGGGTTTTAACGTGGCGGGACCCAAACCCAGCGCAAGCGAAGATTTACGCCTTCTCACCCAGATGATACGTGGATATAAATATCCGGACATTGTGAGCTGCGATTTGAACCGTACGCACAAGAGTCGCTTCTGGCCACTGCCAGGTGAATGGCAGTCAAAAGTTTTCCACTTCTGCGCACGGAACCATCCTCCTATTACTACTATTAACTATTAACTTAAATTATTTTTCATTTCCGCTTCACCGGTCAAGAACCTAATTCTATTTTCAACATAAATGCTACCCGATGCAATAAACACTCTTTTTGAGTTCACTGAGGAAGGTGGTTCGCAGAGATAATTCATTGGCAAAGTAAACAAATTTGGAAATTCTTTGCGACTATTACCAACTTTCAATACGCTCATTGGCTCGAAATTTTTTTCAAATCGGTTTTTAATCGATTAGAAAACACGTATAAACTCATGATTCATTTCACAAGAAGTGAAAATATGCTAATTTTCTTCATACAGCCCGTTTTAAATTTGAATTATTATTAAATAAATTTGAAATATTGCTCCCTAACATTTCGGTCAACCGCGCAAATTAATTATTAAAGAAATATTGAATAAAAACAGCAAATTTTGTTTAGTTTTAAATACGGTTTCAGAGAGTGCGGTATAAAGACAAAGGCATAAACGCTTGAAAGAAATATGTGTTGAGGCAAATCGGCTTTTTGTGAATGCGGTTCTTGCGTAGGTATAAACAAGGTATATAATAACACTATACGACAAAATCAACTTTTTTTCTGGGTATTGGACCAAACCAATTTTTTTTTTAAGAGATTGAGTCTTACTTAAAAAAAAGTAATTTCTCCGTTTTTCGAAGTTAGCCTCCAAAATTGAGATATGGGCCTTCGAAGTTCGAAATAGGACCTTTGGTAAAAAATTATTTTTAATTAATATATGTAAATAACTAAAAAAAACTAAAAATATAGACGTAGTGCGCTCCTATTTGAATGGTATATAACGTTTTTTGTGAAAACTTATATTACAGATGATATGCGGCGTCAAAGGTCGGATCTTCGAAAAATTAAAAACCTTATATGTAACTCGAAAAATTTTGAACTGATTTTTAAAAAATTGATATCGTTGTAAACGCAATTAAACCTTCTTTCTTCTGATATGCGTATTTGTATACTTCGTATATAAAAATTTAAGAAAAAAACACTGAAAAAGGAAAAAACTTTTTTTTATAAAAAAAAAATTAAAAAAATTACTAACCGATTTTTTAAAATTTGGTATTGTTGTAAAGGCGATTAAACTCCCTTTCTTCTGATATGCATATTTGTATACTTCGTATATAAAAATT
>NW_023458579.1:371007-373482 GCF_013731165.1 Rhagoletis pomonella
TTTTGCTGTAAATTTTCATGAGGAAATGAATATACGAGCATTTTTTTCTTGAGAGCTGCAAACTGATTTAAGAAATTTTGGTAGAAGAAAATTTCTTTTCCATTTCTCGTCCGTCGTTTTATATGAATTTTTCGTTTTTCTTCAGTTCAGTTAATTTTTTCGGTATTCGAAATATTAAAAAAATTAGAAATCGTGAAAAATCACCATCTCTATCGAAAGCCAGAAACCAGAAATCGAAAAAAGGAACATAAAAGTGCAAAAATTCATGGAATCAATAAATTTATTTTTACTGAGTCTTATTTAAAATTTTTTCTTAGGTACTTTTTAAAGTTGAGCGCATCTTGAGTTTATAGCACTTTTTATTAAACAAGTAGGTTTTAAGGAAAGAGCACAACGGACTTCAATTCTTATATTCAAATTTAGGGGTACCGTTAATTTCTTCATGATCCAATCATCGGATCTCTAAACCAAATTACGGGACGAACCTTGAGGTACCATCTTTCTACAAAAAAATGATTATTGAATTCGGTTCACGTGGTCCAAAGTTACGTATTCCGGCGAATTGATAACCTCCCCTTTTTATAAAGTCGGTTAGAAGTGTTTGAGTTCTGTTAATCTTATGTAAATAAAGTGCAGTTTATGAATTTTAAAACGTTTATTTATTTATTACATACTGTACATAAAACTTGCATAAATATATTTTAAAGAGCGTATTATCTGAAGAAAATTTTCAGTATTTTCCGGTGATATATCTTCAGAAATATAAAACCCCCCTAAAATATATTCCTGGGTGCGCAACTGCTAATTAGTAATACAATTGAATACCTTATTTAAACAAAACAGTAAATTTGCTTTAATTTTGTATAGAACTTGTTATGTAAAAGGTCAAAACACTTGGGTGCATATTCATAGTCATATTTAGTACTCAACTAAGTCGAAAATATTCTAAGTCACAACTAAGGCTATTCATAGTCGCCTTAGTTTCGACTTTTCTGGCCAGTACCAGCTTAAAATTTAGTTTTGGCTGCAGCTGCAACTAAGTCGTAACTAGAAAGAAGTATTTTATAAAATTAAGAGAAAACATACGAAATATGTAAAAATTAAGTTAGTAGAGGGTGATTTTGATAATATTGAATAATCTCCAATTAAAATTTACAAATATCGATCCATTTTAATCGGAAGATGAAATTAAATGCGTATTACAATGCGAATAAAGCTACATCACAATTTTATAACTACCAAAAAGTGTTTATTTTTGAACCAGAATCTGTTCAAGTATACGCACAAGATGTTCAAGATTTGATTTTGAACATGAGTTGTTTAAAATATACACATGAAATGTTTAAAATTACAAACATTTTTAAAGTAAAAATATATTTTTTACAAATAATAAATACTAAGTGCCAGGGGCGCACGCAAGAATATATTTTTGGGGAGAAAGGGTTTATACTTCTATATACATATATATCATCAGCAAATACTGAAAATTCGCTCTTTAAAATACATTTATGAAAGTTTTATTTACAGTATGAAATAAATAAATAAACTTTTTAAAGTATCAATTGCATTTTATTTACATACAATTTACAAAGAACTCAGACATTTTTAACCGGCTTAAAAAAGGGGAGGTTATCAATTCTTCGGAGTATTTTTATTTCTTTTATTTATTCCACCGCATAACTTTGCACCGCGTGAACCGATTCCAATAATTATTTTTTTTTACCGGAAAGATGGTAGCTTAAGGGTCGTCTCGTAATTTGGTTTAGATCCGATCATTAAATCATGAAAAAATTAACGGTTAAAGATGCACTCAACTTTCAAAAGTAATACAAAATTTTACAAAAGAATTTTAATATAAATAAATTAAATATATTCACGAAATTTTTACACTTTTTTATTAATTTTCATCCATTTCTGGTTTCTCATTTTTTAATAATTCGAATAACGAAAATTTAACTGAAATTGTATTTTTATCATGTAGCTCATTTTGGTGGAACGAATTCAAAGTTAGCAAATTAAATCTTCGAATGCTTATTAAGTACATATCAGTGGTAAACTTTTTTAGGCTGTAAAGTGTAAAAAGAAACAGTAAGTGAGTATGCATTGCATATTTTTAGGACAATTTTTCATTCGCAGTTAAACTTTAAAGAGCTCTCAAGAAAAAAAAAATTCTTACAAAATGACGCACAAGAAATGGAAAAGAAAATTTTTTCTTTCAAAATTTCTTATATCATAATAAATTTAGCCCCAAAACCCACCCCTTGTGTGCGCTACGTGACACACTAGGAGAGGAAACTGGTTACCTCTCTTTATATGCGTAAATTTAAACGAAAATTTTGTAGAGGAAATTTTAAACATTTTATGTGTAAACTGTGAAAATGTGAACAATAAATGTTTAAAACTCAAAAAACAAATTTGAAATTTGTTCTACGCCACACATATGATAAGTAAAAGTAAGCAAGCAGTGTTTAAATT
>NW_023458579.1:373582-378200 GCF_013731165.1 Rhagoletis pomonella
CTTTTAAAGTAAATTTGTGCATAACATTTAGATATCTACTATTTGTAAGTTTCACAGCATGCTTTCGATAAACATCGACTTCACATCACTGCGGTTGTTCTGGCTATTTCACACAATTAACAAGAAAATGATACCTTATTCTTTTGCATAATCATGCAATGAAAATAAAAATAACATAAAAGGATGATCAAACTTGACATTATTTAATAAAAATGTAATTTTTCCAAAATATCGTAAAGAAAAATCGATACATTTTCACACTCGTTTTGCTATATCGTAAACTAAGTCGAAACTAAGTCGAAACTACTTAGTAGAAGTCTGAAATGCGACTATGAATATAGGTTAATTTTAAGTTGGTACTTGGTTTCGACTTAGTTGCTGGACTATGAATACGCGCCATGGTGTTTTTATAATTTTCAATTCTTATCAGTATTTATGTGCACTGTGCTTACCTAAAAATCATGATCATCATATATAAATATAAATAAATGTCAAATAAATATCAAATCAATCGCGTCTCATGTTTAAAAAAATATAGTAATAGTTCTCTTGGATTAAAAAATGGCCGCTCAAGACTGTGCAGCAAAACTGCAATTGAACTTTTGTTTTGTTTGTGGAATATAACTCCAATTGTTGAATCTCTCTATAAGCAATATTTTGACCAACCCATTATAAAAGCTGAGTCTTGGGTTCTCAGCAAGATATGTAGGACCTGTTACAACCATTTACAAAAATGGCGGAAAAAAGAAATTGATCAATTGATGTTTGGTGTTCCTGCAATTTGGTATAAGCCAGGTAATTACATACTGACAGCAGTGTTTATATGAGTAGACTTCATCAAGATTTTTACGTTTATATTAGATGTACATAACCTTGATACATAACATGTATGTTTAAACTATCATGCTGGCGACAACCGAATAACACGTCGCAAAAGAGAGTGCGTTGAAATTTGTATGTGCGGTTACCAAGACCACATAGCAACAATATCCCAGCACCGGAACGAAGAAGCCCTCATCAGTCAACTGTGTATGGAAGATGCGTAAATATACCCGACGAATGCGATGAAACATATGTTCCTTATGAAGCTACTGCATTTGTAAGGCTTATTACACAAGGACAGTTAGATGAATTCGTGAGAAAACTAGCGCTATCAAAAACGCAAGCAGAAGAGTTGGCCAAATTTTTGAAGAGTGGAAACCACTTGGCACAAGATGTTAGAACGTCGGGCTATAGTAAAAGGCAAAAATCTATAAAACAATTTTTTACGGTAAATGACTCTTATATTTTCACCTATTGTCATGATATCACCGGTTTAATGAACGAGATCAATATAACTCACGATCCGCCCGATTGGCGCCTCTTCATAGACTTAAATAAAGCCAGTTTAAAAGCAGTCTTGTTATATAAAGACAAAAGCAAAGTACCCGTCCCATTAGCGTACAATACAGATAAGGTTGAAACGTACAATAACTTGAAAGCCCTTCTAAATTATATCCAACATATGCAATTCCAGTGGAGAATATGTGCAGACATGTGTAGTAGCTACTGTCATGGGATTGCCACCATCTGGATGGCCAAGGAATATGTGCTTTATTTGTTTACGGGACACGAGGTATGCCGAGGGCCAATACAACAAAAAAGATTGGCCACTGCGAGACGAATATACTGTTGGAAATATAAACATTATCAATAGTCCGCTAGTGAGTCGCGAAAAAATATTAATTCCGCCACTACATGTGAAACTGGGACTAGTAACTAATTTCGTCAAGTCATTTATTAAGCGTAATGATGCCGCAAAAACATGTCTCAGGAATATGTTTCCTAAACTATCATATGCTAAAATTGAAGCTGGTTAGTATGTAAATTGTATTTGGATTATATACCCTACAAGACGTGATTGACAGAAACTCCAACACATTCACAACGAAAACTAACACATATAAAAAATTGTATATCAGTTTGGCCCCGTAGCGAATGACTGTCATTTGATCGACCAAATGAGTGGCATTGCTGATAGAAGTAACGGTAGTTGGTTGCCATAGTAACCGCAAGATTCCCTAGGGCTGCATTTTGTGCTCAACAAAAGTAGTTGTACCTGCAAATAAAGTCGAGTACTGAAGTACTTGGATATAATTTTGAACTTAATTAGTTGAAACGATCATTTTATCATTATTCGACCCCGCTCTTAGCAAAAATAAGTAAAAATAAACGTTTTTATTGTGGTATGATTTTTTTTTTTATATATAAACGTAATAAATAAAAACCGTATAATAAAGTACTTGGTACTGAAGAAGTTCAAATGCGCACATCAACAGAAAAAAGAAAGACGCAAAACGAAAAGATGCTCAAAACTCAAAGTGCTGTGGAAAAATAAAGATAAGTTTCATAAAATATTTCATTTAAAATGAAGAAAAGTGCTTTTAATAACGCCATGAGCAAGAAAAACTGATTTACGAATCCAATATTAAAAAATTCCATCGACATCGCCAGTTCTCTACCACTGCAGTCCTATTGCGCCGTGGATTTAATAGAAACAAAATTAAAAGATCCAGAGTATGCACAAGCCATGGTAATGAATTATATTATGGAATACATATTTCACGTTCTAAGTGCTGTACATAACTTTTTCAAAAGGACACTTGTATCATAAAAATAAAAGGTGTGTCTGAGGACATAGCCAGCGGTATTAAACATTTATTTTCGGACGAGGCATTGCTGCAGTTCAAAACCACTAAACAAACTTATACTGGTTGACACAATCCTACGAGGTAATATGTACACATATTAGGGACACTACAAGTTCTGATCATTTATTTTTTCTGTCTTTATTTATTTAAAACTATATACATATAAACCTTTTTAACACACTTTGTCAAAAATTCTACAAAATCAACGGAAGTTCTTAAATAAATGGTCAAAACTTATAAAGAAATAGTATCCCTAATTATGTGGCCACTACCGTATACATATGTACACACCTTTTAACAATACAAATTTTTTGGTAATACAACAAAAAATTTTGGTAATCTATTTCATTCCACATAGATGCATTTAGAAAGAAAGGACCTGTTGAGTTCCAAAAAGAAATCAAGCAATTGGCCAAAATAATAGAAATGTTTAATGGACTGTACTTTAGAGTGCCCTTTTTGTTGTATGAAAAATTTGAAATGCATGAATCCAAAAGTTTTCGCACAGAATAATGTGAGGTTGGGGATATAAATAAATACGTAATTAGTTTAAAAGCCTTCAGGTGATTCCTAGAGGTTCCGGGTTGAGCTTTTTCGACCAAAAATGTCGAAATCACACCAATTTCTTTTATTTAGAATTTTTTTTTAGGTATATATTAGAAAAATTCTACATTATGCTTTATTTAAAATGATATTAATTATTATTTTTATTAGATATTAAATGATATATTGACATAAATGATGATTTCATATTTTTCTCAGCTTTAATATTATCGTGTACCATGGTTTTTCAATCTATGTCAGACTTTTTGAGCACTTTAAAAAGGTAAATGTATTCAGTTTTCATTAAAAAACAGTTCAGGAATAAAAAATTGGGTTTCATGGTCGTAAAAGCTGAAAATTTAAAATAATTATTTCAATTTCAACATATTTCCTATAAAAAATCAAAATGATCAACCCGGAACCATTTCATGCTTATTTTCCTTGCCAACCTCATGTTTTTTCGTGCGAAAACTTTCGGTTTTTGAAAATCGACCAAAAAAGGCCACTCTACTGTACTTAGTGTAATATATTTAGCGTTTAATTTGATGTAATATACATACTTAGGTTCTAATTTTTTGATGATTAATAATTAGTTCATAAGATTTTATAAAAAGAAAAGAAAAAACAAGTATTAAATGTGTCATAAATGATATATTTCTATATCATGCGTGAGAGATCAGAGTTGACGAATTTTTACATCAATTGTGAGTAATCAACAGTGATATGAAAACATGTCAGACTTGATGTGTCATGATTGATCGGTTATTACATCAAATTTGATTGCACATTGCTGACATATATTTCTATCAAGGTTGACCACTCATAATTGTCGAAGATTTACATCACTGATGATTAAAATTTGAATGCCGAACTCAAAGGGAGTAAGCAGTCTAGCAATATGCCAAAACGTATATGTTAGAAGGAGATGAAGCATCACACGTAAGAAAAGTTTCCATCAGATTTTTCACACTGCCCTTTAGAATTTGATAGAAACTTGTAGGTAGCCAGTGACAGAATTTTCTATCATTCTTGCTATTCAAATGATTTGTCAAATGATAGTCACTGTTCTTGCAGGGTACTGTATGCATCTATGTGTATACAATTACAGGTATTTTTAACGGTCCGACATTCGCCAAATGTTAAGAAGCGAAGACTTTACAAAATCATTAGATGCGAATGCAGTGATTGCTTGAAGTGTATTAAGGATAGTTATCACTAATGTTCTTGACAATCAGCGTCATGAAAATTTCCGTGGATATGTAAATAACCTGAAGCGTTTTCTAAAGCGAATGTTCATATGTCGCTAAAAGTACATTTAATGCGTGCTCATCTTGACTAGTTAAAGAGACAACTCTCAACCGAATCTGATGAGCAGGGAGAACGCT
>NW_023458579.1:378300-389297 GCF_013731165.1 Rhagoletis pomonella
ATATCTACTATTTGTATGTTTCACAGCATGCTTTCGATAAACATCGAAACATGGTTGTTCTGGCTATTTCACACAATTAACAAGAAAATGATATCTTATTCTTTTGCAAAATCATGCAATGAAAATAAAAATTACATAAACGGATGATCAAACTTGATATTATTTAATAAAAATGTAATTTTTCCAAAATATCGTAAAGAAAAATCGATACATTTTCACACTCGTTTTGCTATATCGTAAACTAAGTCGAAACTACTTAGTAGAAGTCTGAAATGCGACTATGAATAGAGGTAAATTTAAAGTTGGTACTTAAATTTAAGTTGCAACTTTATTAGTTTCGACTTAGTTGCTGGACTTTGAATACGCGCCAATGTGGTTTATGAAATAAAGTGCAATGGTAAAGAAGCGGAAAATTGCGACAAAGTGTACATCGGAACAACCAAGCGAGCCCTGGGTACTCGTCTTGGCAAACACGAAGCTGACATAAAAAAAAACAAAGAAACAGCACAGCACTAGCGCAGCATATGAACACCAGTGGCCATACAGCTGATTTGGCGAATGCTAGAATAATTGATATAGCAAAAACAAGATTTACATTAGAAAGCTTGAGAATAATGCAGAAAAGGGACAATGTAATGAACAAGAATGAGGATACTGATGACATCGCTGCAGTTTATTTATTATGTTTATAAATATTAGTAAAATTCAGTTCAGACAAAGCTACCACAAACGTTGGTAACGATTTTTAGTTTTATGTTTCAAAGTTTAAGTTTAAATGTAATGTAAGTTAACAACTCTTTTGTGTTAAACTTTACTATTTATTTTTTGTGTGTTCATACGTTTATTAGTTTTTTGTTGTTTTGTTAATGTTTTATATTTATTGCTGCGCAGGTATATAAACGAAATATCCCCTGAAGATGCTAAAAATCTTAGCGAAGCGTCGGGAAAAAGCTAAATAAAGTCTTTTTATTTACACAACGGTTAGATCAGAAAAGCCTAACAAATTTCACAATCTCAAAAAGATTATAACCGATTTTTAAAAAATTGATATCGTTGTAAACGCAATTAAAGCTTCTTTCTTCTGATATGCGTATTTGTATACCTAAAAAGAAGAAAAAAACTTGAAAAAATTACTAACCGATTTTTAAAAATTTGTTATCGTTTTAAAGGCAATTAACCCCCGTTTCTTCTGATATGCATGTTTGTATACTTCGCATATAAAAATTTGAGAAAAAACACTTAAAAGCAAAAAATACCAATTTAAAAAAAAAAAATAACAAAAAAATTACTAATTAGTAATACAATTGAATACTAAATCTGAATAAAACAAAAAATAGTCTTTAATTTTATATATAACTTGTTTTGTAAAAAATCAAAAACCATGGTATCTTTATATGCCATAAGCTTCTGTTACATATACTTTTGCTTTATTCTTAACAGGGCTGTTGGTGAACAAGAACGAATTAACGCTTAAAACACTATAAACTAATTTGACATATTGTTTGAATCAACATTCAAGTTCACCATCAAGGTCGTCATCGTCCAAGTTTCCTTAGCTATCTTTAGCCACCAACATAAGTCAGCTATCATGGCGTCTAACTTTTTTCCCTTGTACCGGGCCTCCATTGGAACAGCAATTTGATGAAAGCGTTCTCCCTGCTCATCAGATTCGGTTGAGAGTTGTCTCTTTAACCAGTCAAGATGAGCACGCATTAAATGTACTTTTAGCGACATATGAACATTCGCTTTAGAAAACGCTTCAGGTTATGTACATATCCACGGAAATTTTCATGACGCTGATTGCCAAGAACATTAGTGATAACTATCCTTAATGCACTTCAAGCAATCACTGCATTCGCATCTAATGATTTTGTAAAGTCTTCGCTTCTTAACATTTGGCGAATGTCGGACCGTTAAAAAAACCTGTAATTGTATATACATAGATGCATACAGTACCCTGCAAGAACAGTGACTATCATTTGACAAATCATTTGAATAGCAAGAATGATAGAAAATTCTGTCACTGGCTACCTACAAGTTTCTATCAAATTCTAAAGGGCAGTGTGAAAAATCTGATGGAAACTTTTTTTACGTGTGATGCTTCATCTCCTTCTAACATATACGTTTCGGCATATTGCTAGACTGCTTACTCCCTTTGAGTTCGGCATTCAAATTTTAATCATCAGTGATGTAAATCTTCGACAATTATGAGTGGTCAACCTTGATAGAAATATAAAGCAGCAATGTGCAATCAAATTTGATGTAATAACCAATCAATCATGAAACATCAAGTCTGACATGTTTTCATATCATTGTTGATTACTCACAATTGATGTAAAAATTCGTCAACTCTGATCTCTCACGCATGATATAGAAATATATCATTTATGACACATTTAATACTTGTTTTTTCTTTTCTTTTTATAAAATCTTAAGAACTAATTATTAATCATCAAAAAATTAGAACCTAAGTATGTATATTACATCGAATTAAAAGCTAAATATATTACACTAAGTACAGTAGAGTGGCCTTTTTTGGTCGATTTTCAAAAACCGGAAGTTTTCGCACGAAAAAACATGAGGTTGGCAAGGAAAATAAGTATGAAATTTGTTTTTCCGGATCTGGAAATTCCGAGTGGTTCCGGGTTGATCATTTTGATTTTTTAATAGGAAATATGTTGAAATTGAAATAATTATTTTAAATTTTCAGCTTTTACGACCATGAAACCCAATTTTTTATTCCTGAACTGTTTTTTAATGAAAACTGAATACATTTACCTTTTAAAAGTGCTCAAAAAGTCTGGCATAGATTGAAAAACCATGGTACACGATAATATTAAAGCTGAGAGAAATATGAAATTATCATTTATATCAATATATCGAGGGCTTATATTCAATACCCTCTATCTGCAAAAACTCAATTTTTCAGGAGAGCAAAAAAACTGTTTTGGCAGCTGTTTTTAAAAGTGTTAATAATTTTAAGTACACACGCATGTCTTAAATATTCACGCAATATACTAAAACTAGTTTTTTACTTTTAATTCATTTAATTTTAGTTTAAAGATCAGATAGAGGTTATTGCAATTCGAATTATAACTATTTATACAGAAAAATTTCCTGATAGAGGGTTTTGCAGAATAATGAAAATGTCAGTTCTTTAGACGTAAATACTATGTTAAACTAAGATTTTAATGCAGAAAACATAGGTGTGAAAATTCGTTCCCTTCTATTCCGATGTGCCCAGGTAACCACATAATTTTTTTGTGTCAAAAGAGTATTTCACGTGATTTCGAAATTATGTGAGAATCATTAGCACTGTTAAAAGAGGCTTCGCTGGCTGGTTTACTGTCCGTTCAGATGAGGAAATTTCCTTCGTTTATAGAGGCTGATTCGGCTGTAAATGCCGAGCAGTACGGGGGAAAAGCACTGAAGACAATTGTAACACCCAGCTCTTTTGTTACCACCATATCTGGGACCGTCTGTGAAAATAAGCTCCCATGTAATTTATGAGTATCAAACTGGGCAAATGCCCTTGCGGTAGAGTTTTTACTTTAGTAAGCATCGGATGATGTCGAAATCTTTGATGTAGCTTAATATACGAAATAAAGGTGATTGCTTGCTACATCAGTTTTTTTGTTGAAAGCAGGATTCGACGTGAGAGATAGCTTTTATTGGCGAGGTGGGAAATGCACGGAGGTGTAAGGTGTTTCTAGCAATTTAAGATGTTTTTTTTGCGCAGTGTCCATAAATTACGAGCCCAAAGTCAACTTTTACATAATGACAGTTCTGCTTAAAAGTAGGTTTATTGTAAAAATCATTCCAAATATTTTCAATGTATCAGTATAGGGGAGGGGTGTTAGACAAGGAGAGAGTTGGATGTATGTATTTATTTGTATTTTCTGCATATGTGAAAAAATTACTTTTTCAGCTTAAATCTGAGCTCCTGAAGATTTGGACCAATTGATTAGATCGTTTAGAATGTTAGAAAAAATAATTTTTACTTGCGTCAAGTCCTTAGTCTTAGAAAAAATTAAAATATCATTAGCGTATTTAATTTGGCAATAGGAATAATAATAGCAGTTTCCCACTCTTGATGATATAACCCTTGAAATAAAATGTAGTTATGGAGTTTAATGACTCTATGTTTGATGGGATACGGATGATTTTTTAGAACGGGGTACGGGATTTCGTCTGCACCAGGGCTTTTGCCTGTCATCGAAGAGATGGTTGGTCAAACTCTTAAATAGATATGAGTAAGAGAGAATTGTGGGAATATTCGGACCGAGTGGAGGCAAACACAAATACACATCGCTCATTTACTTTAGTAGTGTCATAATCCAAAAAATACAAATTTTTAGTTGAGTATGCAGAAATTATCGCTACGTCTTCTTCTATTTCGTGTAAAAATATCATAGCTGTATCGATTAAACCCTGTATGCAGCTCTCAAGAAAACGGTCAAGAAAAAATTGCCATTATTTCGCGTGTGTGTCCAAGGAATTTTGACATTTTTTGATACTTCACAGCCTGTTGCCTCACTCTTTCCTCAAGAAATAATGGAACGGGCATATATTTCTGTTGCAAAACTGGGTTGCCTTATGCTCTTTCTTCACAAAAAACTTTAGAAAACCGTAGTAGAAAGCGTAGTAAATTTCTTAAGAACTGCGTACTGCCTTAAGGAAATTTGATTCAAGAAAATTTCTTAGCCATTTCTTGTACGTCATTTTATATGGAGTTTTTGCTTTTCTTGAGGGCTGCATACAGGCCTTTACCAGAATCTCAGTAGAATAAAATATGTATTCATTTTTAGTATCGGCGTATATGTAAATTCAAAACTTTAAAACCGTCTTTCTCGAGTTTTGATTTTTTGAGTTATGAAATTATTGTAGTAAATGAGCGGACATGTATATACCTGTAAGCTACCGGCCAAACCCGATCTTAGAATAAACTATTTTTTGTAACTCTCATCATCAGTCCAACTGAAGCTACGCAGTCCACAAGATTTGGTTTCGGTTGGACACCGCATTGGGTAGAACAAGTTTAGCCTGGGCAAAACCAGTTTGACCTAAGATCGGATTTTACCGGAACATATACATACATGCATCGGCACATGTAACTTACCCAGTCTTTATTTGACCTGCCACAAAAAAATGGTAATGAAAACGATTTTCCAGCAAAATTTTGCAGATAGAGGATTTTGCTTTTGTAACAAAATGTTATTGCAGTGGATTTTTAAAAATGAGCATATAATACCATAAAAGCAAAATTTTAAGTTTGGCATTATTGTCATGGCTGAAGGATAAATAAGAGCCACGTTACCATCAAAAACTCATTTTCATCAAAATTGTAGATAGAGGGTATTGAATATAAGCCCTCGATATCATTTAATATCTAATAAAAATAATATTTAATATCATTTTAAATAAAGCATAATGTAGAATTTTTCTAATATATACCTAAAAAAAAGCTAAACAAAAGAAATTGGTGTGATTTCGACATTTTTTGTCGAAAAAGCTCAACCCGGAACCTCTAGGAATCACCTGAAGGCTTTTAAACTAATTACGTATTTATTTATATCCCCAACCTCACATTATTCTGTGCAAAAACTTTTGGATTCATGCATTTCAAATTTTTCATACAACAAAAAGGCCACTCTAAAGTACAGTCCATTAAACATTTCTATTATTTTTGCCAATTGCTTGATTTCTTTTTGGAACTAACAGGTCCTTTCTTTCTAAATGCATCTATGTGGAATGAAATAGATTACCAAAAATTTGTGTTGTATTACCAAAAAATTTGTATTGTTAAAAGGTGTGTACATATATATACGGTAGTGGCCACATAATTAGGGATACTATTTCTTTATAAGTTTTGACCATTTATTTAAGAACTTCCGTTGATTTTTGAGAATTTTTGACAAAGTGTGTTAAAAAGGTTTATATGTATATAGTTATAAATAAATAGAGAAAAAATAAATGATCAGAACTTGTAGTGTCCCTAATATGTGTACATATTACCTCGTAGGATTGTGTCAACCAGTATAAGTTCGTTTAGTGGTTTTAAACTGCAGCAATGCCTCGTCCGAAAATAAATGTTTAATACCGCTGGCTATGTCCTCAGACACACCTTTTATTTTTATGATACAAGTGCCCTTTTGAAAAAGTTATGTACAGCACTGAGAACGTGAAATATGTATTCCATAATATAATTCATTACCATGGCTTGTGCATACTCTGGATCTTTTAATTTTGTTTCTATTAAATCCACAGCGCAATAGGACTGCAGTGGTAGAGAACTGGCGATGTCGATGGAATTTTTTAATATTGGATTCGTAAATCAGTTTTTCTTGCTCATGGCGTTATTAAAAGCTCTTTTCTTCATTTTAAATGAAATGTTTTATGAGACTTATCTTTATTTTTCCACAGGATTTTGAGTTTTGAGCATCTTTTCGTTTTGCGTTTTTCGTTTTTCTGTTGATGTGCGCATTTGAACTTCTTCAGTACCAAGTACTTTTTTATACGGTTTTTATACCCGACCGCACTTGTGCACAAGGGTATATTAATTTTGTTCACATAACGGTTGTTTGTAACAGCCAAAACGAATCGAGATAGATATTGACAAATGTATACATAAATGATCAGGATGAAAAAAGAAATCGATTAAGCCATGTCTGTCTGTCCGTCCGTCTGCCCGTCTGTCCGTCCGCCCGTGTACACGATAACTCGAGCAAAAATTGATATATCTCAACGAAATTTGGTATGTAGGTTTCCCTTAAGCCAAGGTAGGTTGGTATTGAAAATGGGTGAAATCGGACTGTAACCACGCCCACTTCCCATATAACGCCAATTTTCGGAAATACGAAAACTGCGATATTTTAGTAACTACTGAAGATTATTCACTAAAAATTGATATTTACAACAATTTTTAGACGAAAAATAAGAATATTATAAATTTTTGGAAAATGGGTGTAGCCACGCCCACTTATGGTTACATGTGTATATCTTAGGAACCGCTGCACCAATTTCTTCCAAACTTGGCACAGTTGTTGGCCTTGGTACAGCATACAAAATCGCCGAAAATTTTAAAAATTGGACGATAACCACGCCCACATCCCATATAACGGTAATTTAGAGAAATACAAAATCTTCGATAAATCAGTAAATATTAAAGCTAATTTATTCAAAATTGATGCTTGCAACAATTCTTTACCAAGCAATACGTTTATGGTAAAATTTTGGAAAATGGCGGGGACCGCCCACTTATGATCACATATATGTATATCGGTAACCGTTCTACCAATTTGTACCAAACTCGGTGTGGTTATTGTGCTTGCCACATAAAAGCAAAGCGTTGAAAATTATTGAAATCGGATTAAAATTACGGCCGCTTTTCATATAACGGTAAATTTCAGAAATGCTTGAAACTTTAATATTTCGAAATTGAAGGACGCTAATTTACTCAAAATTGATACACCCCGGCTTACCATCTGCGGTAGGTTTCGGATAGGTGAAAAAACATATATTTAATATTTGCGCCGGGTATTTAATGTTCGGCTCCGCCCGAACTTAGACTTTCTTACTCGTTATTTATTACGTTTATATATAAAAAAAAATCATACCACAATAAAAACGTTTATTTTTAGTTACTTTTGCTAAGAGCAGGGTCGAATAACAATAAAATGATCGTTTCAACTAATTAAGTTCAAAATTATATCCAAGTACTTCAGTACTCGACTTTATTTGCAGGTACAACTACTTTTGTTGAGCACAAAATGCAGCCCTAGGGAATCTTGCGGTTACTATGGCAACCAACTACCGTTACTTCTATCAGCAATGCCACTCATTTGGTCGATCAAATGACAGTCATTCGCTACGGGCTTCAATTTTAGCATATGATAGTTTAGGAAACATATTTCTGAGACATGTTTTTGCGGCATCATTACGCTTAATAAATGACTTGACGAAATTAGTTACTAGTCCCAGTTTGACATGTAGTGGCGGAATTAATATTTTTCCGCGACTCACTAGCGGACTATTGATAATGTTTACATTTTCAACAGTATATTCGTCACGCAGTGGCCAATCTTTTTTGTTGTATTGGCCCTCGGAATACCTCGTGTCCCGTAAACAAATAAAGCACATATTCCTTGGCCATCCAGATGGTGGCAATCCCATGACAGTAGCTACTACACATTTCTGCACATATTCTCCACTGGAATTGGATATGTTGGATATAATTTAGAAGGGCTTTCAAGTTATTGTACGTTTCAACCCTATCTGTATTGTACGCTAATGGAACGGGTACTTGGCTTTTGTCTTTATATAACAAGACTGCTTTTAAACTGGCTTTATTTAAGTCTATGAAGAGGCGCCAATCGGGCGGATCGTGAGTTATATTGATCTCGTTCATTAAACCGGTGATATCATGACAATAGGTGAAAATATAAGTCATTTACCGTAAAAAATTGTTTTATAGATTTTTGCCTTTTACTATAGCCCGACGTTCTAACATCTTGTGCCAAGTGGTTTCTACTCTTCTAAAATTTGGCCAACTCTTCTGCTTGCGTTTTTGATAGCGCTAGTTTTCTCACGAATTCATCTAACTGTCCTTGTGTAATAAGCCTTACAAATGCACTAGCTTCATAAGGAATATATTTTTCATCGCATTCGTCGGGTATATTTACGCATCTTCCATACACAGTTGACTGATGAGGGCTTCTTCGTTCCGGTGCTGGGATATTGTTGCTATGTGGTCTTGGTAACCGCACATACAAACTTTCAACGCACTCTCTTTTGCGACGTGTTATTCGGTTGTCGCCAGCATGATAGTTTAAACATACATGTTATATATCAAGGTTATGTACATCTTATCTTATCTTATCTTATATCTTATAAATATTATAAATGTGAAAGTTTGTATGTTTGGATGTTTGGGAAATCATCACGCGGAAACGACTGAACGGAATTGCATGAAATTTTGTACGCAGATAGCTTATGGACCAGATTGGTTAATAGGCTATTTTTTTAAGAGTTGCCACCTGTTAAAAAAAGTTTCATTTATTTAATATGCGGGAATGACTGAATGGATTTGCATGAAAATTTGCACACAGATAGCTTATAATCTAGATTGGAAAATAGGCTACTTCTCTTAAGAGTTGCCACCTGTTAAAAAAGTTTCATTGAATTAATACGCGGAAACGACTGAATGGATTTGCATGAAATTTTGCAAGCAGATAGCTTATGACCTGCAGTGGAAAATAGGCAAATTTTTTGGAAGAGTTGCCACCTGTTAAACAAGTTTAATTGATTAATACGGGGAAACGACTAAACGGATTTGCATGAAATTTTGCACACAGATAGCTTATGACCTAGGATAGAAAGTAGGCTACTTTTTTTAAGAGTTGCCACCTGTTAGAAATGTTTAATTTAATTAATACGCGGAAATGAGTGAACTGATTTGCATGGAAGTTTTCACACAGATAGCTTATGAGCTAGGTTGAAAAATGGGCTACTTTTTTAAGAGTTACCACCTGCTAAAAAAGTTTAATTAAATTAGTACGCGGAAAAGTCTGAACGGATTTGCATCAAATTTTGCAAGCAGATAGCTTATGACCTACAGTGAAAAATAGGCTAATTTTTTGGAAGAGTTGCCACCTGTTAAAAAAGTTTTAATTTAATTAATACGCGGAAACGACTGAACAGATTTGCATGACATTTCGCACAGAGATAGCTTATGACCTATGTTGGAAAATAGGCTACTATTTTAAGAGTTATCACGTATTAGAAAACTTTAATTAAATTAATACGCGTAAATGACTAAACTGATTTGCATGAAAGTTTGCACACAGATAGCTTATGACATAGACTGGAAAATAAGCTACGTTTTTAAGAATTGCCACCTGTTTGAAAACGAAATTTCGGCATTAATCGATTGATGTTTTAATTAGTTAGTTAATTCGATTAAATTCAATCTGATTACAGTTAATCATGATTAATTTTAATCCGACTAAACAGTTAATCGTAACCGCGATTAAAAAATTAATTTTTAATCATTAACTCTTAATTTGATCAAGTAGGTTTGGTGATTAATTAAGTTATGCTGGAATTTCCTTGTGCACACAAAGCAAGTTAATCCGGTATGGCTAAGTCGGGTTTCCTCATCAATCTAAGCAATTTGGTGTGCATTTTCATTAAGATATATACCAACAAACGTTTTACAAACTAGGTTTGTAAAAGTTCCCAGTTTATGTATTACTAATAACAATAATTATATATGTTTTATATTATGTGCTGTTTATAAGCGTAAAACACAAAATAATTACTATAACTGGTGTTTGGTTTCAAACTCGGACAAATTAGACAAATTAATCAGATTTTATTTTTAATTGGATTAACGATTAATGTTTTAAATTAATTAAACGTAATCGCAGCCAGCGATTAACGATTAAAAAAATGTTATCATTAATCGTACAGTTGATTACGACTAATTAATTTTAATCGTCAAACGCGATTAATATTTTAATCGTTAATTTTTAATCGTTAATCAGATTAACAGTTTGCCAACACTGTGTGAAATCATGTTCATATTCACGGAGAAACATGGACGTTTTTGGAAAAGAGACGTAGCACCTCCCATACTGACTGAAAGTTTCATATTGCATATATCTTCAAATGTTTGGGGTAAAGCACTCAAGCTTGGTGTGGAAATACATATGTATGTGTGTATGTGAAACTAATACCATACTCATGGAGAAAAATGAGAGTTATTGGAAAAGGTGGTGTGGCAACTCTCATGCAAATTGATTTTTCTATGCTGCATATCTCTGGAGGTGTTTATTGCAGACGACTGGAACTTGGCACCGAGATGTGTATACAAAATTAATTCCATACTCATGGAGAAGAATTTGCGTTATTCGAAAAGGAGACATGGTTCCTGCCGTACAAATTTTCTGTTTTATACTGCTTATCTCTAGAGGTGTTCATGGTAGAGTACTGGGACT
>NW_023458579.1:389397-392780 GCF_013731165.1 Rhagoletis pomonella
ATTCTTTGATAATGCAAATAGTAAAATTTGCCCATGGCAAACGTTTGGGAGGT
This sequence comes from Rhagoletis pomonella, assembly GCF_013731165.1. NCBI lineage: Eukaryota > Metazoa > Arthropoda > Insecta > Diptera > Tephritidae > Rhagoletis > Rhagoletis pomonella. The sequence continues at coordinate 389,451 of NW_023458579.1, forward strand.
AGTCGTTAACAAAGGGGCAGTAAATAGTTCACTGGTTACTGATATCAAAACGAAAAAGAGAAATAGATTAAGCGAAAATGCATTAAATATGTGTAGTCAAATCTAATTTACTTAACAAACTATTTAATTGTGCGACTTAGGGCCAGTTTTTCCGTGCACGGCTGTGGTTAAACATAGTTTGAACGCCCGAGGTGGCTGGTTTAAACTAAGATTAGCCAATGAAATGTCAGCCAACTGATCAATTTAAACGCGAAAACGAATGAAAAGGCTGTTTGTATAAATTATTTTTGTCCTTGGAAATTTAAAAATTAAGAAAATATAATATGTAGGTATATTAAGGCGGGTCAATTTGTATGGGAGATTTTTTCGACTATGCGCATATTGCATATACATACGTGTAATTCTAATCAACGTTGCCGAAGAAACCATGACTCTAAAATTAATTTGGAATTTTCCACATTGTGAAAATAGGTTTATTAACACTTTACTGTAGTGTCCTAAAGAATTGCTTAAATTTTGTACAAAACATGCTGTAGGGTTTTCTTGGTATGAGGTATCGATTTCTGCACTTCTCTTTTTCTTAAAACTTCCACCAGAGGCACAACCTTGTGTTTTTACACCTACACAACACAAGGCTAATATTACATTTACATTGGACCAAAATGCGTGATTTGAAATCAGTCATTTGAAGGTGTTTACACTGCTTGATCCGCATTTGCTTTGACTTCTCATCAAATGAAAAGGGAAGACAAAAACAAAATGTATGTAAACAAACACTACATTTATTATATTGTTAACGCTTTTTGGACACAAAAAGGCAATTATTCTTTGATTAAACTAAAAATGTGTAAAGCTCTTGTATAAATTAACAATTTTTACACACAAATTTCAAAGATTTATTTATTTCGTTGTGTTTGTTTTGTGTTTGAAAAATTCCAAATGTCAAAGACAAACCAAAGCTTTTGTGGAACTTTTGTTTCTGAGTGCGTTCAATAAAATAGTACGGCAGTTGGAACGCATTTGTTTCGTGATTTTGTGTAAATGCGTCGAAATGCGTCATTCTGGAAATGTGAATTTATATGGAGAAATGCGTGATTTGGCCTCGCATTTGAGGTTTCTCGCCCAAATGACGCATTTGGGCTCAATGTAAATGTAATATAAGGTTAACCACAAAACTTTCAATAGAAATTTTAGTAAGGTAGCGTCACGTCAGATACTGCGGCTGATAAAAAAAGCAGGACAGATTTTTACATTTTGGAATTTGGAAAATTAACTTTAAATATTTTAAATATTACTACAAAAAGTTTTATACAAATAGTCTTGGCCCAATTCCCAGAGATTTAAGTTTTGACATTTTCATTTTATTTTCTTATATTTTGCCATGCAAATGTATCATTATCCACATAAACTTTGTAATGTACATTTACGATTCGATACGATACAACGGTTCTGGTTCTGGATTCCAAAAAATATCGTTTGAAAACTTTCGATCGATATGGTATCATATCGTATCGAAATTCGTGTCCATAATAAGAAGAATAATAGTATACAAGATGCCGCATTCCCCGCGGCGATGGAATTTCTCAAGTGAAAGTAAACAAAGCCGAATTTTCTCAATTTCTCAATTTTAAATTATTCGTCGGGAAACGTGATTTTATTTTGGTAAATTGCAAAATATATGATTCATAAAAACAAAACTAATAAAGAAAATGTAAGAAATCGGCGGTTTTTGTGAAAGTATTAGCACATTAGAGTGCAGTTAAAGTTTTTAAGGCGTTGTTTACTTTTACTTGAGGATTGTCAAACTCGGCAAAACCCAAGTTAAAAGTTTTTTCTAGAGACTCGAATTAAAAAGTTTTGCAGTTTAGGTGAAACCTTGCAGATTTTTTTTAATCCTTGTAAAAAGTTTGGTCCGAAACCTGATATCTACCACATGTTTTCTAAATCTACCACATTTTTTTTTAGAATCTACCACACAGAATTTTTATTATGTCCGATCACTGCACATGACTGCCTGCAAAACGTTCGCCACATTTATTAGCTTGCTCCTTCACTCATGGATGGGCATGGCCGATCGATGAGCGTAAGTGAACGTCGCTAAGAGATGATTTCAGTATTCTGTCAGAGAGAGACAAGAGACTATTCTTATTGTTCTCTTATTTCGCTGTGAATATTCACTACAGCAGTACATTCACATTCAACTAAGTCGTGTAAATGCTAGAAATGAATGTCGCATGCAGGGTTCTAATTGGTACCCCTCCCGACAATTTTGGATGCTATTGTACGATATTTTCCTGTTTAGCACAGTGGTCGAAAATTTATAGCCGCACCATATCGCACACGTTCTTCAAAAGTGAAACAACTTAAAATTACACGTTCGTCAGAAAATGCGAAAAACTATTTCGTAGCACATGCTAATCATATGGGCAAGGAGACTGTACCTTTGGTTTTTCCAACAAATTATAACAAAAATTTGCCCCAGCTTTTGCTTAAAGGTTAATAAATGCGCTGTTCACATTTTTAGTGCATAATTTAAAAAAATCCAAATTTCGAGTCGTGTAACATTTCAAGATCGTGTGCGATATGTTGACTAGATTCGAACATATAATTTGTTTTGGTTATTTAATTGAATTTTTTTCTTTTATAAAAATATAGTTTATCCCAGCAAACACAGTCTCTAACGCTAGAGAAATTTGGATTTCTACATTAGTTATCTAGGGTAACACTATGGAACAAATTCAGGTTAGCAAAAGTTAGGTCGATTCTGAGAGTGAGGGGTGAAAATAGAGGCTAAATTAGAAGACCCGTATCGCGGCGTTTGTTTATGTTAGTTCGAATTTTTTTTAATCGACCTTCGAACTTTGCAGTCAAATGCCGATTTTCAGCAAATTGTTTATATGGTTTTTTGGCTATGATGACGATGACCATGATATTAGAGAGAGAGAGAGCAGTGATGTTGATCCACAGCCGCCTGCTAAACGGCATCTGGCCAAATCATTAATTTGATTTATTTCATTTTTATACCCGAGCGCACTTGTGCACAAGGGTATATTAATTTTGTTCACATAACGGTTGTTTGTAACAGCCAAAACGAATCGAGATAGATATAGACAAATGTATACATAAATGATCAGGATGAAAAAAGAAATCGATTAAGCCATGTCTGTCTGTCCGTCCGTCTGTCCGTCTGTCCGTCCGTCCGTGTACACGATAACTCGAGCAAAAATTGAGATATCTCAACGAAATTTGGTATGTAGGTTTCCCTTAATCCAAGGTAGGTTGGTATTGAAAATGGGCGAAATCGGACTTTAACCACGCCCACTTCCCATA
>NW_023458579.1:392880-393904 GCF_013731165.1 Rhagoletis pomonella
ACTCAGTGTTATACCAACATCCGTTTCTTTTTAGTCTGCAGGTATCCGTTAAGGCTTCCCCTCGTATGAAGACACAAAGTGACAGTAAGAGTAGCAGCGCCAGATGTTGTAGAGAAAGCTCCCATACAGCACACGGCAATCGTCTTTGATGTTTAGTAAGCAGATTTACCACGCTATGGATTGAGAGTCTGGTCCACCATACCACTAACGCATAGCTTATTATGGGTCTGATCATAGAGGTATCCATCCAGAGGATTCCCTTTGGTGACAAACCCCACGTTTTGCCAAAGTCCTGTTTACATTTCTTTTTTTTATGGAAAGGGTTTGGGTTGGTTTAAATCCGATCATTGGATCATGAAGAGATTAACGATAATCTTAAATTTTTATATACATATATAAAGCTAGTATTTCTTTTGTTGTGTAGAAGGAAATTTTTAAAATCTTTTGAATCAAAAACTTAATTAACTTTTTGTCGAAAAAAATTACGTGAAAAAAATAAGGGGGTTTATGAGCTGTAAGTCGGGTCCACGAAAATTTATCTGGTTCCGATAGAAGAGAGCAAAAATTGTTGCATGGCTTTACCTATCAATGTAGGCACTACCCGAAAAAATTAAGGGAGCAAACAAAAATTTTTGAGAGGCCATATTTCGGTAAAAATTGTGGTATTGGGACTTAAAAAAAACCTTTGAAGCTCCAAATTTCTAATTTTTCCTGAGTACACATTTTTTGAGCTATGGTTCTCATGTAATGTCAAGATTACGGAAAGCTCGAAAAAATACTTTTGCTAATCTTGTTTTTTTTTGTCTACGGGGTTGAAAAAATGTTGTTCATTTAGGCTGGCGTATGGATCAGATAGCCTTTTTATTAAGCTTTAATTTCCTATTTTTAAAACCTCTCTTAATTTTTTTGAGTAGTGTATAGTGCTCTTGACCCACTGCTGCATTTACAGTCACTTTGTGTCTTCATACGTGGGGAATCCTTAAAGGCCACCTGCAGACTAAAAAGAAACGGATGTGGGTATAAC
>NW_023458579.1:394004-397441 GCF_013731165.1 Rhagoletis pomonella
GTAATAATAAAAACAAAAACAAAGATGCGTACAGATAAATGCAAAAATGAAGACCAAGGTAAATTTAAAAATTTTACTAATATAAGGGCAAAGGTGAAGGGGAATATGTAATGTAGAAATTGATAAACATAAAGATGATAAAGATAAATATGAAGAAAAGATGAGGATGAGTAACGATGAAAATAAAGGAGGAAAGATTAAAATAAAGTTAATTATAAAGAAAAGGATATAGTCACAGAGACTCAACTTGGGAACTATTTCGGGATTTTCGGTATTCTCGGGACTTATCGATATAATGATCGATATTTTTATCGATTTTGTTATCGATATTTTTATCGATTTTGTTATCGATATTTATATCGAGTTTGTTATCGATATTTTAAAGGATTTCGTTATCGATAATGTTATCGACTTTATTATCGTTATTGTTATCGAGTTTGTTATCGATTTGGGTTTCGATTTTGTTATCGATATTTTTATCGATTTTGTTATCGATATTTTTATCGATTTTGTTATCGATCTGAGTATCGATTTGGGTATAGATTTTATTATCGATATTTTAATCGTCTTTGTTATCGATATTTTAATCGATTTTGTTATCGATCTGAGTATCGGTTTGGGTATCGACTTTATTTTCGATATTTTAATCGATTTTGTCATCGATTTTTTAATCGATTTTGTTATCGATTTGGGTATCGATTTTGTTATCGAAGACCCCGAAAATCCTGAAGTCTCGAGAATTCCGAATTAGTACCGCGGATACCGAAAATCTCAAAGGAGTCCCGAAAATCCCGAATCAGTACCGAGATTCCCGAAATAGCCCAAATATCCCGAAGTAGTCCCGAAGATTCCGAAAATGCTGAAGAAGTCTCGAAAACCGAAATAGTCCAAAAACCCCGAAATAGACTAAAAATCTTGAAGTAGTCCCGAAGATTCCGAAAATCCCGAAGAAGTCTTGAAAATCTCGAATTAGTCCCAAGGATCCCGAAGATTTTCGTGGAACTGGAAGTTGGAAGATACTTAAATATCTTATTTGCGTCGCATAATAAAAGTATTATTTAATTGAAAAATTACAAATCAAATTGATTTGCTCTGCAAATGAAATCAAAAATTTGTATTTCTTATTTGGTTGAAAAATCACAAATAAATTTAATTTTTTATTTGGTCAACAAACTAAATCATAATAATAATTTCTTAATTGATAGCGGATTTTAAATCAATAACATGACCGCGACGTTGACGTTGCTTATATCTCTCTATCTCTCTATCAACAGCAAATTTGATATGTTTTTACGCACTTCTAACACTTATTTTTCTTCTTCCAGCGATAAGTGTCCGTGTCCAATAGCAATAGCAATAGCACACATCTACAAAAAATAAACCACCTATTCTGATTTGTGGGTTATTTTTTCCCTTAAATATTGACGGTTATTTTGGGACACTTTCAAAGTGTTGACGGTTATTTTCGACCTCTGATAACAACTGATACAAATGAAAAAATTATAAACAGCGTAACGAAAACATAAAAATATCCAATGAAATGAAATAATGAAAACTTAAAATTTTTATCACTATTCCCTTACATTAACACAGTTAACAGTTAAATTTTTTTCATAAACAATTTCGTTTGGGGTCGCCATAGCCTACTAAGTATATTCCGAGTAAAGAAATTTCTAATAACAATAGATAATATTATTATGATTATTATTATTATTACTATTGCGAACTCCTATTATATGCGCAAACAGACATTCTCAAATTAAAGCTAAAGCAGAAGGGCATTTACGATCGCATGATGCAAGTGTTAACATAGTAAGAGCTGCGTAACATTCCTTATCAGATTGATTCGGAGGACGGTTTGTTAAAAAAATTACATAAGCTTAGCTAGGGCTCCGCCTGGAATTTCTGCGACATTGTTATTAGGTGAAAGAATTGCTAATTCAGCAATCATACGTGCAATATTTCCAGAAGATCCGGTATGGAAAAAGTAATACGAAAATTTAAACTCATTGTTTGGGATGAGTGTACAATTGCACACAAAAAATTGCTTGAGGTTTTTGATCGATTCTCGCGAGATTTGCATGGAAACGTTTAACCATTCGGGATTGCATTGATGTTGCTCTCAGGAGATTTAACGCAAACATTGCCTGTAATTTCGCGATTAACACTAGCGGGCGAGATAAATGCTTGCCTGAAATAGTCTACATCGTGGCCAAGGTGAAGAATTCCCATGATTCCGACGGATACACAATTTCAATTTAAAAGATTGCAATTCCCAATTCGATTGGCATTCGGAATCGCAATCAATAATGCCCAAGTCAACCTTTGGAAAAGTGTGGTTTAGATTTAGATGCGGATTGCTTCTCAGATGTTGCATGTTCCCGTGTCAGCAAACCAGATATCCTTGATATCTATGCAGAGAATGGCAAAACGACAAATTTTGTGTGCACACAAGTACTTATGTATTACAAAATCAAACTTATATGCGACGTATGCTTTGTTTCGTTAATCATTTATCATCTACATATGTAACAGGAATATGCCACAGCAAAGCGTGGCAGGGTACAGCTAGTTATTAAATAAAAAAAGAAATACAGCCAATACTTGTCAAGAGTTTCTATTATTGCCATCAGTGCAAATTACAAATCCCGAAAATCCCGGGATTACTTGCCAAAAATACCGGAATTTTCGAGACCTTAAAAAGTGCGGGACATTCCTAGTACATACATATGTATGTATGTAGGTAGCAAAATTTTACTTATCCATGTCTCATTACAAAAAAAATATAAAAAGCATCTACTAATCATTATGCATATGTATATGCATGTATGTATGTACATACATGTCTAAATTTAACAGCTGAGGAGGGCTACTCTGTAATGCGGTACGAAAGAGCAATGCGATGCGATAAGCAAATACACCGTTTGTAATACGCTGTGCGATTGCCTATCGCAGTGTTGCCAGTTTGCGGAAAAGCCCTTTTTCGGGATTTTAGTTATACAGAAAGTAATTTGGGAAAAATAAAGTCATAGAAGTTAGAAAAACGTGTGGGGAATTCGAGAAGTTGTGTATTTTTAAAACATTAGAAAAAATTCCAACTATTCACTCTTTTTTCAAATGTTTTGAATTTCTAGATTCTGAAAAGTATTTTGAGTGATTCCCCAGCAAAAAATCGGTAATCGCTTTTAGTGGTAACGTGTTCTAGAAGGCATAGCGTTATAATGACTTCGAATTTTTTCCCTCCTTTTAGGCATTGCCGGTAATGCAAAGTAGAATGCTCTATAATATTTTATTTATTTCGCTTCTTTGTTTCATTTCGGGGAATGCAAAGTAGAATGTCCTATAATATTTCTTTTTTAATTCGCTTCTTTGCTTCATTTCGGGGAATGCAAAGTAGAATGTCCTGCAATATTTTATTTGTTTCGCTTCTTTGCTTC
>NW_023458579.1:397541-410172 GCF_013731165.1 Rhagoletis pomonella
TTTTTTTATAGCACCTACTTAAGAAATGAAGGTTGTTTTTACAACCCTTTTTGTGGGTATTTTAAGGCACCTTCTTAAGAAATGCGCGTTTTTTGCAACCATTTTAACAATTAAGGTATCACTGGAATGCACCGCAACCCTTTTAAACAATGAAGGTATCACTTTGACACAATTGCAGATCGTAAAATTGCTTGTATTGTTTTTTTTAAGCCACCACAAGACACAGCAGGTAGAATTGAAATTACCATTTCATTCTTATTACCTCGTCTCGTAGACCATATATAACGCAACAGTTTTTGTAAATGCATTAAGTCGTTGTGAAGAACTCAAAGTGTGAAGTGCTAATTTCAGATAAAAAAATATTTCAAAAAAAAATAATAAGTGAAGTGACCATTCCAAATCAAAAAGTTTACAATGAATCCACCCCAAGATGAAGCAACTACATCAACAACTATCGAAAACCCAATGAGCCATATACCCAAGCATGATGTTACTGTTTTTGGTGTGTCTACTGATTTAACTGATCTTAATTTACCAACCCATCTGGATATCTTGAGATATTATTTTTACTTAAGCGAACGTGCTAAAACAGAACAAAAAAAGTTTTCCCATAAATCATTCACTATTCAAGTACAAGATAAGTTGATTGGAATTTGGGAAAAACTTGGTATGGAAATAATGCTGAAAAAAGTGTATTTAATAAATTGAATAAATTGCTTGACAAGTATCAAGAGCAAATCAAGAGAAGAAACAATACCCAACAATTTACAGAGTATGTAAAATCTCTGGAAACAATTTTTTACATTGGAACATGTAAATGCGATTTGAAGGCAGCTCCATGTGCATGCGGCTGGGTTCCCGAACGCCTCAAAGAGTTCATGCACGATCAACATAATCAGAGAAGACTAACAATGGATGCATTTGTGATGGAAACTGAAGAGCAAGGAGCAACGTCTATGTCATCAATGCCAACATACCAAGATCCCGATGATTCAACATACGCACCGCCACCGGTTCAAGAAGATATGGATAGAAGCACAATTTCACAATACACAGAGAGATACGATTGTTTTAACTTTGCCTTGGTCTGTGACAGATTTGGTGTGCCTGACAGAGTAGCATCAGCATTGGGAACCGCTCTTTTGCAAGATTTTAAAATTAAAGATAAGCATGGGAAACCTCTCATCATGGATAAATCGAAAGTTCGCAGAGAAAAAGAGAAATGCAGACAAGAAGTGCTTCGCAAACGGTTAGATGATACCAATTTGTTAGCGTTTTCATTCGATGGCAGAAAAGATGATACTTTAACGATAGATAAAATTGATGAGAAGTATCATACTAGGATGGTAAAAGAACCTCATCTTGTTATTTTGAGAGAACCCAATTCTGAATTGATTGGTTACGTAAGACTGAAACATGAAACCGCTGAATACAAAACAACCAAATTAAATGGTTTTTTCAACGATAAAAATATATCACTGGATGCATTAATTGGAATATGCACTGACGGTGAGCCAACAAACACTGGCCCACACGGTGGAATTATACGACGATTCGAATTGCTGTTAAAAAGACCATTGCATTGTGTTTAAGCGACTTATGCATTTCCCGCATAAACAAAGAACAGCGAACACATACACGCACTTGTATATTGCACTCCCGCCCAAAACCAAGTGCAGCGAATAAACACACGCACTTGTGCTTAAAAATAATTCGTTCGTTCTTCATTGGGTATGCATTTTTTAATGCACTTCTCAACTGCCGCAGAACAAAACCTACTAAAGTAGTTAATTGCTGGCACTCCAAATCATGCTCAACAATCCCGCTTGATGCATCACCACTCCTCCGGAGTTGTTTCAAACAGCAAAAGCCAAAGCGCTACAAGCTGTAGGGGCTCTGAATGACTTTTAGCATACAGAGGTGGTACAAGAGTTACCATTGGCCACAGCGCCTACCCAATTTTTGAACTTAAATAAATAACCGGTGCTCAACACTCCCGCTTGACGCACACCCCCAAAAACTCTTACAGAGTTTAAGCGGCAACGCCACAGCGCTACAAGCCGTAGGGACTTTGCATGACTTACAACCATGCAGAGGTGGTAACTGATGGTTATCATTGGCCCCGACGCCTACCCAAAACATTTTTGCTTTAATACATTTTTATGCAAATACATTCATCCTGGTCCTGCCCTCTCACTGAGTTATTCACATTGGTTCGTTTGCCTTCTACACTTCAACGAACTTCCGTTTCGGCATTTGTTGAAGCTTTGGATAAATCAACCAGCACTGGACCAAGATCGGCAACCGGAAAACTGAGCCGTCAAATCGAAACTTGTGAAACTCTTCCGGTAAGTTATTGCTATCACTCATTTATTATAATTGTCAACCATTTTTAATTATTTTATTATTATATATTTTCAGGTGATTGACGGCTTCCAGAAAATTGAGTTGCAAAATATGCCCCCTGCTCCAGAAAAAATTGAATTTTCCACCGATTCGAAGTACTTTTACGACATGGCCCATGCAATTTCCAGCGGCGTGGTTCCGGTGGATCTGGCTAACATCAAACCAGGGAAAATTGTACATTCTCGGTGGCTCACCAAGGCCGCGATTATATGTGACAACGGAAAATCCAGATGCAAATTTAAGAATTCTGGTTGAATTTATAATTAAATGTTATGTGCCAATGTACTTCAATATCAAGTATTACAGCTCTGTCGTGTACGGCAGTGCATTATTTTTCAAGTTCATTGGTTGGTCACGATTTCTAGAAGCTCGTTTACGCAAAATTGTCAATCAAGTAATTAAAGATAATTCATATTATGCGCATTCGGAAAATATCTTGTTATCAATGTTGTTTGATGATAGCAAAGAAAAGCGCGACTGTGCCATCAAGAAAATTCTACGCTATCGAACCGATGTTGACGAGCCCATGGAACTTAGAGTTTATAAAAAACCAGATATAAACTTTAATTGCACAAGTTATACGGAAATGATCAATTTGAATGATATAAATATCGTATTTGAACCACCATTCACGCGAAGCATTCCGTACGATACATTGAAAGAATATTTAAATCAAGATGATCCACCGTTTAATGATCCAAAAATTCCATCACACATACAAGGAACGGAACGACATGTTCAATTGCTAGCTAGCGTTTCCAAACGGGTTATACCGGAAAATGTAGAGGCTGTTATGGCGACGACATTAGAGAGCCGTGCGAAATTGCCCAGACTTGAAAGTAAAAAAGACTTCAAACAATAATTTTTTTTAGTTTCTTTTCTATAACTCACTTAAATTAATTTTTTCATTTACATATGTTCTGACTAAATAAATTTCTTAAGAGAAAAGATAGATATTATTATAAATAAATAATAAATATTATTATAAATAAATAAATAAAAATAAATAAAAAACATAGCCATTATGTGAATTTTTCAGCTAAATGGCCAAAAATGGTGATTTTTTGAAATGATTGTATGGGGAACCCCCAGGGGAGTTCCAGGGGGTGTGCCACTGGCATGGGTGGATCGGCCGTCCAAAGTTAGTGGGGGTCGGTCATACATTTGGACTCGATTGGAGCACTCTAAATGGGTCAAAGTGGGATTTTTCAAAATTTGCCCCTACCCAAAAGGTCGACCCAAATTGGGGGACATCAGAATTCGTTTTAGAGGTATGGTTCCTTCGGCAAAGTTTCTTATTTTGATCCCTAGAATACGATTTTCACAGAGCAATGAGCGATTTTTAAATCGACCCGCCCTAATGCTCACTGTTCTCTAATAGATTAGGTGAAAAATGCAATATTTTCGCATTTAGCAAAATTAAAACACGTTTTTCGCTGTAAAGTGAACTGCTTTGGCAGTTTCAACTCGTTCTTCTTTTCGCTCTATTCGTTGTTTACTTGTGGTACACAAATGTCAACGCCCAGGACGGCGCAATCTTGTATTCTATCATTCTTGGAGTCCTGCATAATTCCAACGGACGAATAGCCATAGTTGCTTCAAAGAGGCCCAAAACAAACAAAGGAGTGCTAAGGCCTAAGCGGAGAAAAAAGGCCCATATTTGGTACAATTGTACCAAAGTGGCAACCGTGCCTGTGGCATTGAAATGACTCATGAGCTCAGATCTCTGCCGCCAGCAATTTCCGCCTCGCCCCACTCAGTGTTATACCCACATCCGTTTCTTTTTAGTCTGCAGGTGGCCTTTAAGGCTTCCCCACGTATGAAGACACAAAGTGACTGTAAATGCAGCAGTGGGTCAAGAGCACTATACACTACTCAAAAAAATTAAGAGAGGTTTTAAAAATAGGAAATTAAAGCTTAATAAAAAGCGTATTTGATCCATACGCCAGCCTAAATGAATAACATTTTTTCAACCCCGTAGACAAAAAAAAAACAAGATTAGCAAAAGTATTTTTTCGCGCTATCCGCAATCTTGACATTACATGAGAACCATAGCTCAAAAAATGTGTACTCAAGAAAAATTAGAAATTTGGAGCTTCAAAGGTTTTTTTTAAGTCTCAATACCACAATTTTTACCGAATTATGGCCTCTCAAAAATTTTTGTTCCTCCCTTAATTTTTTCGAGTAGTGCCTACATTGATAGGTAAAGCCATGCAACAATTTTTGCTCTCTTCTATCCATATACCAGATAAATTTTCGTGGACCCGACTTACAGCTCATAAACCCCCTTATTTTTATCACGTAATTTTTTTCGACAAAAAGTTAATTAAGTTTTTGATTCAAAAGATTTTAAAAATTTCCTTCTACACAACAAAAGAAATATTAGCTTTATATATGTATTGCATTTACAATATCTGATAACCATAATTGATCTTCTTTTAGCATAAAAAAAAAAGTGAAAAAAGGCTCTGCCTCCAAAACTTTACCAAATTGCTCACCCTCAAGACAAATTGAGAGTCCAACAATGTCTCGACGTTTACCACCAGATCCAGCTGAAACCATAGGTACTGCGATTGTTAAATACAACTACCAAGCACAACAACCGGACGAATTGTCGCTAAGTAAAGGAACCCGTATTCTTATATTGGAAAAGTCCAACGATGGCTGGTGGCGAGGTCAGAATGGTAATGCGGTCGGTTGGTTTCCAAGCAATTACACAACTGAAGATTGTGATAATGATGGTGAAATACATACGTATGCCATGGCTGAGAATGTGCTCGACGTTGTGGTAAATATTAACTATGCACATGATTGTTTAATTTCTGTTCATATGAGTTATATCTAAATTAACTTGTTTTTTACTTTAGGTTGCCCTTTATAGTTTTTCATCGAATAACGACCAAGAGCTTTCTTTTGAGAAGGGGGACCGGCTCGAAATAGTAGATCGTCCACCTTCTGATCCGGATTGGTATAAAGCAAGAAATAATCAAGGTCATGTCGGTTTAGTTCCACGCAACTATCTACAAGAGTTAAATGATTATCTGGCTAAACCGTTCCGAAACAATAGTGGTGGCAATGGTGGTGGAGGTGGTAGCAGTGGCGGTGACTCAATCGATCGGCGTAATGATGGCTTATCAGTGCAATCTTCACCTCCTATGGCTCCTTTGGAACGGCCAAACTTAGGTGGTAAATCCTGGTATTATGGCGCCATCACGCGCAGCCAATGTGACACAGTGTTGAACCAGCATGGACATGATGGTGATTTCCTTATACGAGATAGTGAGACTAATGTAAGTTACTGGCAGGGCTAAGCGAAGACTGCAAGCTTGGATAAAATCGTATTATTTCTTAGGTCTAAAGAATTTACAATTTTATTAAATATTGGCTTCTTATTTAGAAATTTAATTATTACTGGCCATTTTTTGGGGAACAGTACCACCTCTAACAGTCAAATGAACGATACTAGTAGGAACATCCTCTGCGTTAAATTGCGGTTAAACGTTGCAATAACATCTTTTTACGCATTTTGCTGTCAAATTAACATAACACAAAACATACTTTTTGGAAATCACTTTCCGAAAAAAAATTTGCAAAGTGTAACCGCAACTGAGAAAACACAAATGGCTTCCAAAATAATTTCAACTTGCTCGTGTTGTACTAGCAGTTTTAATTTTTGCTGCAAGTGGCGTCAAAACAATCGAGTATAGCCGTATTAAATACAAGTAATTTTTAAGCAAAAAGCAAAACCGACTTTAATGCTTATATACAAAATTTAAGATTATCGTTAATCTCTTCATGATCCATTGATCGGATTTAAACCAACCCAAACTCTTTAAATAAAAAAAAAGAATTTTAGAAATCGGTTAACGTGGTCCAAAGTTATGCCGTAACATACATAAAAAAATATTCCGACGAATTGATAACCTTCCTTCTTTTAGTGAAGTCGGTTAAAAATATCATAAATACAAGTAAGTAACTTACTTCTCTGAAATGAACTATTACATGCATTAGACTTTTTGGGATTGATTTGTGCGTATTTCAGCAATAGTGGAGATTCTGTCATATTTCGTCCTGTTAATCACATTACTATTACATCATGGTAATACTGATTCAGCTGTGATTTCCTTATTAATTTATTGTAAACGTACGGCGGAGAAAATGTAAATAGGGAAGAGACAATTTAGCAAGTTTCGACTATTCTTTGTTAAAAAAAATGTTTTTATTTTTTTACGAAAATATGACTTATTAGCGAAAAACGGAAATGGTCTCACCGCTAACCCAACCGAAACCAGTGTTGCGCTCTTCACTAGAAGGAGAAGGTTGGATGGTCTCATTCCCTCACACTTAATGGAGTTACAATTCAGACTTCTCCCGAAGTGAAGTATCTAAGAGTAATTCTGAATACAAAACTATCGTGGAAATCTCAAGGGGGCACAAGACCTACAAAGCATTGGCGACATTCTGGAAATGTAAACAGGACTTTGGCAAAACGTGGGGTTTGTCACCAAAGGGAATCCTCTGGATGTATACCTTTATGATCAGACCCATAATAAGCTATGCGTTAGTGGTATGGTGGACAGGACTCTCAATCCATAGCGTGGTAAATCTGCTTACTAAACATCAAAGACGATTGCCCTGTGCTGTATGGGAGCTTTCTCTACAACATCTGGCGCTAGCAGCTGTCACTTTGTGTCTTCATACGAGGGGAAGCCTTAAAGGATACCTGCAGACTAAAAAGAAACGGATGTTGGTATAACACTGAGTAGGGTGAGGCGGAAATTGCTGGCGGCAGAGATTTGAGCATTTTTGTCTTTTCAATGCCACCGTCTCCATTAAATTTGTTGAAGAGATTTTGTATTTTTCCATAATTTAAGTACGTTCTGGACATCGGTCACTTGGTCACCACTGTTGTTCTTACAGGAGCTCGCCCTGGTCTTGAAACCTTCCGTAAGTCGCCTAACCCTCTGCTAAAATTTTCGGGCGTTTTTCCTGTCAGCCAGCATCTCAAGCTCTTCATACTCACGTATTTCGGCTTCTCTCTTCTGATTGCGGCAAATACGTCTCGCTTCCTTCTTCGGATCCCTATAACGGTCCCACATGGCTCGCGTTGCAACTGATCGCTGCGTGGCCCTGTAGGCGGCATCTTTTTTCTCTGCAGCTTTTGACATTCCTCATCATACCAGTTGTTCTTTCGGGCTCGCTGAAATCCAACTACTTCTTCGGCGGCGGTACTTAATGAGCGGGAAATTGAGTTCGACTGCTCGCATATGTCAGTTTGTTGAAGAGTGCAGGTGTGAAGGCCGATTGGTGAATAAATTGGCGTCTGTTGTGATTGCAGCTTTTCGATGATAAGCTTTCCTTGCATTGCATATTTTTTGCTGCACAGAGGCGGGTTCGTATCTTGGCTGCAACAAGATGGTGGTCCGAGTCGATGTTTGGCCCTCGGAGTGTACGTACGTCTAAAACACTGGAAGCGTACCTGCCGTCTATCACAATATGATCGATTTGGTTTCTCGTTTTTCGATCTGGAAGAAAATAAGCATGAAAAAAGAAGTTTAAGCACTTAGATAAGCACTAAGACATTAGTAAATATGCTCGCAAATATGCTCGAAAAACAAACAAAAAATTTAAGTACAGTTAAATGTCTTGTTTTTAATCAGTTTATTTCAAGGATTGAAAAATTACAATGGGCAATCAAGTGTTGCTTGATATTCTTAAATAATAGAGAACTGCGCTGGCCGTTTTATTTATTTTTTCTATATTCGTTATTCTCCTATTTGAGATAACTTATTTTTACTTTCCTTTTATTAGCTCGGGATGTAACTATGTAACATTGATGCGACTAAAAGATGCAGCGTTTCTATTCTCAAGTTACATACCTGATGACACTACGAATGGCAATTATAATAGGGAGGTTTTAGTTTTTTAAACTATAATTTTGTTAATCTCTTTAATAACACCAATGCCTTCCCGTAGAGACAAATTTTGGTTTAAAATTTTTGTATCCAAGTAGAAATGCAATTGAAGTTAAGAGTTAATAAAAATCAAATATGTTCTTATGTTATTTGTAAATATTTCTTTAGTTCGACGAATAAAAAAAGCCCATAAATGTTCAAGAAAAATTTATTGAGCCAAATTTTCTTACACAGTACGGAGTTCTTAAGAGATTTGCTACGCGTTTTACTATGATTTTCTAAAATATTTTTTTGTAAAGAGCAAAAGGCCACCTTGTGTTCCACAGAAATATATGTCCGCTCCATTATTTCGTAAGGAAAAGGTGAGAAAACGGGCTGTAAAATATCAGATGTTAAAACTCCTTGAATACTACTCTATTTACACACACGAAATAAAAGCAATTTATTTCTTGACCATTTTTTTAAAAGGTCCATACTTAGCTTTATACATAGAAATAAGCAAAATAAGCATGGTCGTTAAAATTAAGCTTAGAAATCCAGAATATGCAAAATAAGCAATTCGAAGCAAAAGCTTAAAATTTTCGGCCCTGCTGATAAGATAATAATTTAAATATAAGAACGAGGAACGTCTGGCACTATTTATATGGGAGGTACGAGCAAATTGAGCGGGCTACGCCCATATATGGTCAAAAAATTTGTATTGGCGTATGCAGTGTTCTTGCAAAATTTCAACACGCTAAAATTTAAAAAAGGGCACAATGTGTGACACCTCAAAAACTTTAAATGCACTGAAATTCACTAATGCTTCCCCAAAAATCACAGTTTTTCACATTTTCCTTTTAACTCTTATTGTTTACAATTTAGCACAATTAAAAATGTTTCCAATTGAAAAATTGAATATTAAAAAAAATTGCTCTTCTGATATTTTCTTTTAACACCCTACTCGGCTTTGTTTACTTTTTGTACATAAATGTCATCGCCGACTGGCCGGCGGAATCTTGTATTCTATCATTCTTGCGCTCTAATTGCTTCACCAAAGTCGATATAATGCGACGTCGGCAAGGTCCAACTGTTCGAGTGGAAGAGTAATCTGGATGAATACTCAGTGCAGACGTTTCAACGCGATGTTAAACTCACTGAGTAACTCTGCATATTAGACCCCGTTCACATGACTGGCGCTTAACCCGCATTTTGATTTTAACACTTAAACGAATTTACTTGCGTTTAACTCGCGTTAGCATGTGAACACCTTGAGTAAAATGCAACGAAATACGCGTAGTTGTAAACGCGCGTTTAGTTCCCGTCATGTGAACAGGATCTTATTCTTCGCGCTGAAAAGACTAGCGGATATACTAAAGGCAGACTTCCCTGCCCTGTTATTGAAGAAAAGACACAAAGAAGAAAAAGAGTTGATTACAAAAGAAATATTAAGTAGGGATCCGACTTCAGATTGGTGCATTTTGACAGTTATAGGCTATGTTTATTTCGAAATTTTTTTATTGAGCTGAAATCATTCTCGAAAAGAATTTCTAGACATCAAACCAAACCAGATAGACGTTAACTTATGCCCCAAAAAATTAAGTTTAACTTATTTAGTTCATACGGTGTACCTTCATAGCCAAAAGTATCGATATCGTCGCTACCATGTCAAACTGTCAAACTATAGAGCCTGTCAGACGTGGCAATATTTCCGTCTTTTCCACGCAATTCGCTGTCAAATTGAGAAAGAGAAATTTTATTTCGATGTGTGAACTGCCAGAAAAATATTTCTGTCACTTTTCGGACATCAGATTTAGAAATAAAAGTTGTAAGGTGTGACTGCAACTGAAAGAGCGAAAATCGATTTCTGAAATATATTTCAACTTGCTCGTGCTGCACTATCAATTTTTATTTCTTCTGCACTGTGTGGCACTGATCGTGAATTTGTGTAAACTGATAAAAAATATTGTTGAATTAAATATCAAAAATGCTTGAAATATATTATTTTACGTAATATACTAAATCGTAAAATTATTGTTCACATGGAAAATATTACCTATATTTTGTGGTTTTGATTTTGCTTGTTTTTGGGTTTATGTTGTTTTGACTGAGTGCGGGATTGCGAGCATTGTTGGCGCTGGCTTAAATTACAGAGTGTCCACAAAGGATTGATAAATATATCTAATAAAGAATTCACCTATTTATAATTTCACCATGGAGTAATGATCGGGATCCGGGTAAAAAATTTGCCCGCAAATGCAACAACAACGATATTTGTTTTGCTTCACTCAAAATTGTGAACTTTGTGTAGTAGGGGTTGTTTGCACCGCGCTCCCAAAATTTTCTTACCCCAACACACCGGCGTGTATGCGAATCATCTACTTCTATTTTTTTTTTAATAATAATGGCAATGATCTATATATATAAATGTGAATGTCTGTTTGTTTATTACCTTATAGCTTCTGAACCGCGGCATGGAATCGCACGAAACTTTGCACACTTATTTGCTTTTAGCCCAGGAAGGTTTATAGGCATAGAGAAAAATGGGTAGTACTGGAAAAGAGGGCGTGGCGCCTCCTATACTAACTAAAATTTTCTTGTTGTATATCTTTTGAAATATTTGTGGTAGAGCATTGGGACTTGCTGTCGAGATAAATAAAATTAATTCCATACTCATGGGAAAAAATTGGCGGTATTGGAAAAGGGGGCGTGGCACCTCCCATAGGCGTGAATTATTTAATCAGCTCTAACTTCGGAACCGTAAGTCACATGAACTTGAAATGTGGTATGCAGACACATCTATGGTAGCTGCTTATAGTAAGGTATATATATAAATAAGACTGTAAAAGGGGCGGCAAATCCCAAGTCACATGACCCCTTTAATTCCTTCAGGCGTGGGGTGAAACCCGCGGGAAAAAGCCAGTTTTTTAATAAAATTGCTTTCTTCTTCAACAGCAGTACTCATTTTTCGTGTTTTCGCTCTTGATTTTACAAGAGAAATAGCAAACAAACGTCAACCTCACCGTCCATGGTTGCATTTTAGTATCGAGAAAGATTGCCAGAAACTCATTCGCTGTGCGAACATCCAAAAAGCGATTTCAGAAATTTTTCCTGCGATTCGCCATTCGGATATAAAAAACCTCTTTCGAAAGACACTTTACATGCACGTTGTGACTGCTCATGCAGCTGCTTTCTGAAATTTTTCAATTTGACAGCCTTTTCGAAATATGTTGCATACGAAATATATTGCCAACACGCTCTTACGAATGTGCAAAAATGCTTTTTCAATTACGATTTCTTGCGCTTGCCTTTAGAATAATACGCTCGTTGGCAAATCGTCAAATTTCTAGTCCTCATAGTAGCAGAGGATACTGGCTTTATCAAAGTGTCGAATCCCACACTTTTTCCTAAAGACAACGACATTTTTTACAACAGTTTTTTTGTTCTACTAAGAATACCCATTTTCACATTCGGTAGTTTGACATGGTAGCGACGATATGAGTAGGTATCGATACTTTAGATCCGACATTTTTTAGGTATCGGTACTTTCTTTCGATACTACTTCCAAGTAAAAGGATCGATACTTCCATGGTATCGTCTCATCCCTAGTAATACTTATTTGAATTATCAAATTACCTTAATGCAAGATGAATTTAGTTTTTAAAACAACTGGCAACCCGCCTGCATGTATTTAGTTTAGAAATTAAGTTTTTTTTTAATCTATTTGAAGTGATCACCATATGACAGTAATTCATTTAACCTATTGTATACACTAGAGGTTTACGCCGCCGAGTTTCCACGACTCGGCTTCCATCGCGTGATGATTAATGTACAAAATATTCATGTTGTACAGTGGTCGAAAAAATTATAGCCGCACCACATATTGACGAAGTATTAACAATAACTTTTTTGGTGTTATTTAATTTTTGTAATTTGTTTATAAAAACATGATTCATTCTTTAATAAAACCCGTATAAATCCATGTTTAAAATTTTGTACAATATTAAAAAAATAAACAAACTTTCTTAAAAGTTTCGAGGTTTTTAATTAGATTTCTTCGAAATATTTTGAGGATGCAGTTTTGAAGTCCATTGAATTCTAGTGAAATAAACAATTTATTTTTATATGGAATAAATCCGTAACATCTTCGACAAAAGACATTCTAAAATATCAAGCTATTTGGAACGTGTACTTTATTCTATTCAATGGACTACAAAACTGCATATCTACTCAAAATCTTTCTAAGAAATCTAATTAAAAACCTCAAAATTTGTGTTGAATTATTTTTTTTAATATTACACAAAATTTAAATTTCCCAGCAAACATTGAGG
>NW_023458579.1:410272-413022 GCF_013731165.1 Rhagoletis pomonella
ATAAGTTAACGTCTATCTGGTTTGGTTTGATGTCTAGAAATTCTTTTCGAGAATGATTTCAGCTCAATAAAAAAATTTCGAAATAAACATAGCCTATAACTGTCAAAATGCACCAATCTGAAGTCGGATCCCTACTTAATATTTCTTTTGTAATCAACTCTTTTTCTTCTTTGTGTCTTTTCTTCAATAACAGACCTAGACTTCCCTGCCTCTAGTATATCCGCTAGTATTTTCAGCGCGAAGAATAAGATCCTGTTCACATGACAGGAACTAAACGCGCGTTTACAACTACGCGTATTTCGTTGCATTTTACTCAAGGTGTTCACATGCTAACGCGAGTTAAACGCAAGTAAATTCGTTTAAGTGTTAAAATCAAAATGCGGGTTAAGCGCCAGTCATGTGAACGGGGTCTAATATGCAGAGTTACTCAGTGAGTTTAACATCGCGTTGAAACGTCTGCACTGAGTATTCATCCAGATTACTCTTCCACTCGAACAGTTGGACCTTGCCGACGTCGCATTATATCGACTTTGGTGAAGCAATTAGGGCGCAAGAATGATAGAATACAAGATTCCGCCGGCCAGTCGGCGATGACATTTATGTACAAAAAGTAAACAAAGCCGAGTAGGGTGTTAAAAGAAAATATCAGAAGAGCAATTTTTTTTAATATTCAATTTTTCAATTGGAAACATTTTTAATTGTGCTAAATTGTAAACAATAAGAGTTAAAAGGAAAATGTGAAAAACTGTGATTTTTGTGGAAGCATTAGTGAATTTCAGTGCATTTAAAGTTTTTGAGGCGTCACACATTGTGCCCTTTTTTAAATTTTAGCGTGTTGAAATTTTGCAAGAACACTGCATACGCCAATACAAATTTTTTGACCATATATGGGCGTAGCCCGCTCAATTTGCTCGTACCTCCCATATAAAGAATAGTGCCAGACGTTCCTCGTTCTTACATTTAAATTATTATCTTATCAGCAGGGCCGAAAATTTTAAGCTTTTGCTTCGAATTGCTTATTTTGCATATTCTGGATTTCTAAGCTTAATTTTAACGACCATGCTTATTTTGCTTATTTCTATGTATAAAGCTAAGTAAATTGCTTTTATTTCGTGTGTGTAAATAGAGTAGTGTTTAAGGAGTTTTAACATCTGATATTTTACAGCCCGTTTTCTCACTTTTTCCTTACGAAATAATGGAGCGGGCATATATTTCTGTTGAAAACAAGGTGGCCTTTTGCTCTTTATAAAAAAATATTTTAGAAAACCATAGTGAAACGCGTAGCAAATCTCTTAAGAACTCCGTACTGTGTAAGAAAATTTGGCTCAATAAATTTTTCTTGAACATTTATGGGCTTTTTTTATTCGTCGAACTAAAGAAATATTTACAAATGACATAAGAACATATTTGATTTTTATTAACTCTTAACTTCAATTGCATTTCTACTTGGATACAAAAATTTTAAACCAAAATTTGTCTCTACGGGAAGGCATTGGTGTTGTTAAAGAGATTAACAAAATTATAGTTTAAAAAACTAAAACCTCCCTATTATAATTGCCATTCGTAGTGTCATCAGGTATGTAACTTGAGAAAAGAAACGCTGCATCTTTTAGTCGCATCAATATTACATAGTTACATCCCGAGCTAATAAAAATAAAAAGTAAAAATAAGTTATCTCAAATAGGAGAATAAGAATATAGAAAAAAAAATTAAACGACCAGCGCAGTTCTCTATTATTTAAGAATATCAAGCAACACTTGATTGCCCATTGTAATTTTTCAATCCTTGAAATAAACTGATTAAAAAACAAGACATTTAACTGTACTTAAATTTTTTGTTTGTTTTTCGAGCATATTTGCGAGCATATTTACTAATGTCTTAGTGCTTATCTAAGTGCTTAAACTTCTTTTTTCATGCTTATTTTCTTCCAGATCGAAAAACGAGAAACCAAATCGATCATATTGTGATAGATGGCAGGCACGCTTCCAGTGTTTTAGACGTACGTACACTCCGAGGGCCAAACATCGACTCGGACCATTATCTTGTTGCAGCCAAGATACGAACCCGCCTCTGTGCAGCAAAAAATGTGCAATGCAAGGAAAGCTTATCATCGAAAAGCTGCAATCACAACAGACGCCAATTTATTCGCCAATCGGCCTTCACACCTGCTCTCTAAGAGCACTCTTCAACAAACTGACATATGCGAGCAGTCGAACTCAATTTCCCGCTCATTAAGTACCGCCGCCGAAGAAGTAGTTGGATTTCAGCGAGCCCGAAAGAACAACTGGTATGATGAGGAATGTCAAAAGCTGCAGAGAAAAAAGATGCCGCCTACAGGGCCACGCTGCGATCAGGTGCAACGCGAGCCATGTGGGACCGTTATAGGGATCCGAAGAAGGAAGCGAGACGTGTTTGCCGCAATCAGAAGAGAGAAGCCGAAATACGTGAGTGTGAAGAGCTTGAGATGCTGGCCGACAGGAAAAACGCCCGAAAATTTTAGCAGAGGGTTAGGCGACTTACGGAAGGTTTCAAGACCAGGGCGAGCTCCTGTAAGAACAACAGTGGCGACCAAGTGACCGATGTCCAGAACGTACTTAAATTATGGCAAAATACAAAATCTTTTCAACAAATTTAATGGTGACTGTGGCATTGAAAAGACAAAAATGCTCAAATCTCTGCCGCCAGCAATTTCCGCCTCACCCTACTCAGTGTTATACCAACATCCGTTTCTTTTTAGTCTGCAGGTATCC
>NW_023458579.1:413122-416710 GCF_013731165.1 Rhagoletis pomonella
AAATGGGCGTAGCCACGCCCACTTATGGTTACATGTGTATATCTTGGTAACCGCTGCACCAATTTCTTCCAAACTTGGCACAGTTGTTGGCCTTCACATAACATACCAAATGGCCGAAAATTTTTAAAATCGCTCAATAACCACGCCTACTTCCCATATAACGGTAATTTTCAGAAATACGAAAACTGCGATATTTTAGTAACTACTGGAGATTATTCACTCAAAATTGATATTTATAATAAGTTTTAGACGAAAAATAAGAATATTATAAATTTTTTGGAAAATGGGCGTAGCCACGCCCACTTATGGTTACATGTGTATATCTTGGTAACCGCTACACCAATTTCTTCCAAACTTGGCACAGTTGTTGGCCCTGCTACAACATACCAAATGGCCGAAAATTTTTAAAATCGGACAATAACCACGCCCTCATCCCATATAACGGTAATTTAGAGAAATACAAAATCTTCGATAAATCATTAAATATTAAAGCTAATTTATTCAAAATTGATGCTTGCAACAATTCTTTACCAAGAAATACGTTTATGGTAAAATTTTGGAAAATGGGCGTGGCACCGCCCACTTATGATCAAATATAAGTATATCGGTAACCGTTCTACCAAACTCGGTATAGTTATTGTACTTGCCACGTGTAAGCAAAACGTTGAAAATTATTGAAATCGGACTAAAATAACGGCCGATTCTCATATAACGGTAAATTTAAGAAATGCTTGAAACTTCAATATTTCGAAATTGAAGGACGCTAATTTACTCAAAATTGATACACCTCGTCTTACCATCTAGCGGAAGGTTTCGGAGGGGTGAAAAAACATATATTTAATACTTGCGCCGGGTATTTAATGTTCGGCTCCGCCCGAACTTAGACTTTCTTACTTGTTTTTTAATAATAATGGCAATAATCTATATATATAAATGTGAATGTCTGTTTGTTTATTACCTTATAACTTCTGAACCGCGGCATGGAATCGCACGAAAGGTGCGAGGAAGGTTTATAGGCATAGAGAAAAATGGGTAGTACTGGAAAAAGAGGGCGTGGCACCTCCTATACTAACTAAAATTTTCATGTTGTATATCTTTTGAAATATTTGTGGTAGAGCATTGGGACTTGCTGTCGAGATAAATAAAATTAATTCCATACTCATGGGAAAAAATTGGCGGTATTGGAAAAGGGGCGTGGCACCTCTCATAGTCACATGAACTTGAAATGTGGTATGCAGACATATCTATGGTAGGTGCTTATAGTAAGGTATATATATAAATAAGAATGTGAAAGGGGCGGCAAATCCCAAGTCACATGACCCCTTTAACTCCTTCAGGCGTGGGGTGAAACCCGCGGGAAAAAGCCAGTTTTTTAATAAAATTGCTTTCTTCTTCAACAGCAGTACTCATTTTTCGTGTTTTCGTTCTTGATTTTACAAGAGAAATAGCAAACAAACGTCAACCTCACCGTCCATGGTTGCATTTTAGTATCGAGAAAGACTGCCAGAAACTCATTCGCTGTGCGAAGATCCAAAAAGCGATTTCAGAAATTTTTCCTGCGATTCGCCTTTCGGATATAAAAAACCTCTTTCGAAAGACACTTTACATGCACGTTGTGACTGCTCATGCAGCTGCTTTCTGAAATTTTTCAATTTGACAGCCTTTTCGAAATATGTTGCATACGAAATATATTGCCAACACGCTCTTACGAATGTGCAAAAATGCTTTTTCAATTACGATTTCTTGCGCTTGCCTTTAGAATAATACGCTCGTTGGCAAATCGTCAAATTTCTAGTCCTCATAGTAGCAGAGGATACTGGCTTTATCAAAGTGTCGAATCCCACACTTTTTCCTAAAGACAACGACATTTTTTACAACGGTTTTTTTGTTCTACTAAGAATACCCATTTTCACATTCGATAGTTTGACATGGTAGCGACGATATGAGTAGGTATCGATACTTTAGATCCGATATTTTTTAGGTATCGGTACTTTCTTTCGATACTACTTCCAAGTAAAAGGATCGGTACTTCCATGGTATCGTCTCATCCCTAGTAGTACTTATTTGAATTATCAAATTACTTTAATGCAAGATGAATTTAGTTTTTAAAACAACTGGCAACCCGCCTGCATGTATTTAGTTTAGAAATTAAGTTTTTTTTTAAATCTATTTGGAGTGATCACCATATGACAGTAATTCATTTAACCTATTGTATACACTAGAGGTTTACGCCGCCGAGTTTCCACGACTCGACGGCGGCGGCGGCTTCCATCGCGTGATGATTAATGTACAAAATATTCATGTTGTACAGTGGTCGAAAAAATTAAAGCCGCACCACATATTGACGAAGTATTAACAATAAGTTTTTTTGTGTTATTTAATTTTTGTAATTTGTTTATAAAAACATGATTCATCCTTTAATAAAACCCGTATAAATCCATGTTTAAAATTTTGTACAATATTAAAAAAATAAACAAACTTTCTTAAAAGTTTCGAGGTTTTTAATTAGATTTCTTCGAAATATTTTGAGTATGCAGTTTTGAAGTCCATTGAATTCTAGTGGAATAAACAATTTATTTTTATATGGAATAAATCCGTAACATCTACGACAAAAGACATTCTAAAATATCAAGCTATTTGGAACGTGTACTTTATTCTATTCAATGGACTACAAAACTGCATATCTACTCAAAATCTTTCTAAGAAATCTAATTAAAAACCTCAAAATTTGTGTTGAATTTTTTTTTTTAATATTACACAAAATTTAAATTTCCCAGCAAACATTGAGGCTAGTTATCGATTAGAGTAGGGATGCACAGCAGAGGTGCACGCAGTCGACGTCGCGGGCAAACTGCAAGCACGCGAGATTGCTAGGCGAGGTGAAGTGAGCTGTACGGAGATGGCATCGTATACATATTAACCACTACACACTTATTTTCAAGTAAAAATGCGTGTATGTATGTGTACTTTTGCGACAACTGAGCCAGTGTGGCATCAGGCCACCAGAAAAGGCCAATTTTTCCAAAACATAAGCGTTTGATTCAATAAAAAGTGTATATACATATCCATTTCCTCACGTTTTTATTAATAAATTAATTTCAATGCATTTATAACAACGCAAAACATATTTAATTTACCTATTCCTCACATTTTATTCAGTAAATGAATTCCATCTTAATGTAGAATATTAGTGTATAGTGTATACATACATACATATGTACCTATGCATTCGGTGTGCTTAAATTAAAAAAGCATCACTAAATACCGCACCAAGCATTGAATTCCAATTATTGTGGCTTTTTGGTTTCCCAAAAGCACTAAATTTAGTGCAAAATGCACGACCTTGGCAACGGTGAGCTGAGCACATCAATGCTCAAACAGTGATGCCAGACCAAGTATTGAGTAAATGCGCTATGTATATTTTTCTTTTAAAGCAAAAGTTCTAATTGGCGAGGGTATTGATTTTTGGTTCTTACATAGAACACTGATAAGATTCACAAACTTATCATAGGACTTAATTAAAATAATCAACATTATTTGTAGACGAATATATTTGTGTTCGTATGAAATAGTAGCTTATGTCGGGAG
>NW_023458579.1:416810-419162 GCF_013731165.1 Rhagoletis pomonella
GTACAACATGAATATTTTGTACATTAATCATCACGCGATGGAAGCCGCCGCCGCCGCCGAGTCGTGGAAACTAGGCGGCGTAAACCTCTAGTGTATACAATAGGTTAAATGAATTACTGTCATATGGTGATCAATCCAAATAGATTAAAAAAAAACTTAATTTCTAAACTAAATACATGCAGGCGGGTTGCCAGTTGTTTTAAAAACTAAATTCATCTTGCATTAAGGTAATTTGATAATTCAAATAAGTATTACTAGGGATGAGACGATACCATGGAAGTATCGATCCTTTTACTTGGAAGTAGTATCGAAAGAAAGTACCGATACCTAAAAAATATCGGATCTAAAGTATCGATACCTACTCATATCGTCGCTACCATGTCAAACTATCGAATGTGAAAATGGGTATTCTTAGTAGAACAAAAAAACCGTTGTAAAAAATGTCGTTGTCTTTAGGAAAAAGTGTGGGATTCGACACTTTGATAAAGCCAGTATCCTCTGCTACTATGAGGACTAGAAATTTGACGATTTGCCAACGAGCGTATTATTCTAAAGGCAAGCGCAAGAAATCGTAATTGAAAAAGCATTTTTGCGCATTCGTAAGAGCGTGTTGGCAATATATTTCGTATGCAACATATTTCGAAAAGGCTGTCAATTGAAAAATTTCAGAAAGCAGCTGCATGAGCAGTCACAACGTGCATGTCTTTCGAAAGAGGTTTTTTATATCCGAAAGGCGAATCGCAGGAAAAATTTCTGAAATCGCTTTTTGGATGTTCGCACAGCGAATGAGTTTCTGGCAATCTTTCTCGATACTAAAATGCAACCATGGACGGTGAGGTTGACGTTTGTTTGCTATTTCTCTTGTAATATCAAGAACGAAAACACGAAAAATGAGTACTGCTGTTGAAGAAGAAAGCAATTTTATTAAAAAACTGGCTTTTTCCCGCGGGTGTCACCCCACGCCTGAAGGAATTAAAGGGGTCATGTGACTTGGGATTTGCCGCCCCTTTCACAGTCTTATTTATATATATACCTTACTATAAGCACCTACCATAGACATGTCTGCATACCACATTTCAAGTTCATGTGACTTACGGTTCCGAAGTTAGAGCTGATTAAATAATTCACGCCTATGGGAGGTGCCACGCCCCCTTTTCCAATACCGCCAATTTTTTCCCATGAGTATGGAATTAATTTTATTTATCTCGACAGCAAGTCCCAATGCTCTACCACAAATATTTCAAAAGATATACAACATGAAAATTTTAGTTAGTATAGGAGGTGCCACGCCCTCTTTTCCAGTACTACCCATTTTTCTCTATGCCTATAAACCTTCCTGGGCTAAAAGCAAATAAGTGTGCGAAGTTTCGTGCGATTCCATGCCGCGGTTCAGAAGTTATAAGGTAATAAACAAACAGACATTCACATTTATATATATAGATTATTGCCATTATTATTAAAAAAAAAATAGAAGTAGATGATTCGCATACACGCCGGTGTGTTGGGGTAAGAAAATTTTGGGAGCGCGGTGCAAACAACCCCTACTACACAAAGTTCACAATTTTGAGTGAAGCAAAACAAACAGAGCGAATCAAAAATTGAACCAGATCTCTATCATGATCACATCGTTGTTGTTGCATTTGCGTGCAAATTTTTTACCCGGATCCCGATCATTACTCCATGGTGAAATTATAAATAGGTGAATTCTTTATTAGATATATTTATCAATCCTTTGTGGACACTCTGTAATTTAAGCCAGCGCCAACAATGCTCGCAATCCCGCACTCAGTCAAAACAACATAAACCCAAAAACAAGCAAAATCAAAACCACAAAATATAGGTAATATTTTCCATGTGAACAATAATTTTACGATTTAGTATATTACGTAAAATAATATATTTCAAGCATTTTTGATATTTAATTCAACAATATTTTTTATCAGTTTACACAAATTCACGATCAGTGCCACACAGTGCAGAAGAAATAAAAATTGATAGTGCAGCACGAGCAAGTTGAAATATATTTCAGAAATCGATTTTCGCTCTTTCAGTTGCAGTCACACCTTACAACTTTTATTTCTAAATCTGATGTCCGAAAAGTGACAGAAATATTTTTCTGGCAGTTCACACATCGAAATAAAATTTCTCTTTCTCAATTTGACAGCGAATTGCGTGGAAAAGACGGAAATATTGCCACGTCTGACAGGCTCTATAGTTTGACAGTTTGACATGGTAGCGACGATATCGATACTTTTGGCTATGAAGGTACACCGTATGAACTAAATAAGTTAAACTTAATTTTTTGGGGCATAAGTTAACGTCTATCTGGTTTGGTTTGATGTCTAGAAATTC
>NW_023458579.1:419262-433616 GCF_013731165.1 Rhagoletis pomonella
TTCAATAAATATCGATAACTTGATACATTTCTTTAACTTGACAAATTGCGTTAATCCCACATGTTTTTATAGCTCGATAACTATCCGTAATCTTGGACAACTTAGTTTCTGTGTCTATAAATTTCGACAACTCAGTAAACATTGATCGGTTTGAATAATTCGATACGGTGCGATAAATTAATAAGCATGGATAAATTTCGATAATTATAAACTTCGATGATTCGATAAATTTCAGTAACCTTTATGGCTGATTTTATTTCGATTCCTATCGGAAAATTTCAACTCTGTTAACCTAATTCTTATGTATTTCTCATTATCTCCATTTTCGCCTTTATCTCAATTTTCGTCTTTATCTTCACTTTTGCCTTTTTTTGTCTTCATCGTTATCACTTGTTTCTTCATCTTCATATTTATCTTTATTTGAAAGTTTAATTTCAAATACGAAGTAAAATCAAATGCGAAACCGCTTAAATTGAATTGGTTGCAAAAACAACCATACACAAATATGGAAATTTTTAAACGACGATTTTCAACCAATTTCGAAACTATAAAAACTCTCCTCATCTATTTACAGAAAATTACTTTTCCAACGGTGTTTTTGGATTTGAAATCGGTAACTTTACCTTGGTCTTCATCTTTGTTTTTATCTTTCACATCTTTGCTTATATCCTTTTCTTTTTCTTCTCACGTAGATGAGATGAGGTGCGATGACGTGATAAGATGTGACGTGATTTTATGTGATGTCATGTCATGTGTTGTCATATCCTGTGGTGTCATGTCATATGATGTCATACCATACGATGTCATATCATGTGATGTCAAGTCATGTGATGTCATGCCATATAAATTGATATCACGTGATATCGTGTGATGTGATATCATATTATGTGATGTAATATCATGTTATGTCTCTTTATATCATGTGATAAAATGTGATGTGATGTCATGTAATGTGATCACATTCCATGTTCCGATTAGTATATCGATAACCCTGTTGGTAACTGTGTCGATAAAAATACCGATAACAATATCCATAAACGTATAGAAAAATACACCGATTGTAAGATCGATTATTTCATCGATAAATATAACAATCATCAGTATCGATTATTGTACATATCGTTAAAAATATAAATGACTAAATCGATAACAAAATCAATTATTTAATCGATTATTATACCTATAACAATATCCATTATTGTATCGATAACAATATCGATTATTATTATTATATCGATTACAATAGCGGTTATTTAATCAATAACAGTATCGATAACTATATAGATTATTTTATCGATAGCAATATCGATTATTATATCGATAAAAATATCGAGTTTTATATCGATAACAATATCGATCTTCACCTCATCCTTTTCTTCATATTTGCATATTCCTCTCACCTTTACCTTAAAGTGTTTAAATTTACTTTGATCGTCGTTTTTGCCTGAACCTCTAGGCAGCTTTGTTTTTGTTTTTATTCTCAAACCGTTAAACCGCTGAGTACCATTTCCATGTGCATTATTCCCCTCGAATTTGACGATTTACTCCCAACCAACTGCCGCTAAAGAAGTTTCACTTCATAAATTCAAGAAATGTTCTTACCATTTCAGTTACCCTAATTCTTATGTATCGGTCATTGTCTCCATTTTCGACTTTATCTTCACTTTTGCTTTCTTTTTTTTTGACTTCATCGTTATCATTTATTTCTTCATCTTCATATTTATCTTTATTTCAAAGCTTAATTTCAAATCTGTAGTGAAACAACAGGCGAAACATGTCAAATTGAACACGTTGCAGCAACATGTATACACAATTCGAAAATGTTTAAACGACGGTTTTGGCCGTAATTTTCAACCAATTGTGAAACCATAAAAAGTGTGCTCAGCTACGGAAAAATGCCTTTCCAACGGTGTTCTTGGTTTTCAAATCGGTTCGGTAGAATCGCCAAACGAACGGAGACAAAATTTATGTTAGCGTATTAATATATAAATAACCGCGCGATAGTAAATTTTAAACGCAAATATCAATATATTCGCGAAATAAAGTAAAATTACGTTTTTAGTTTTTCATTCTGACGTCAGTAATTCAAAAATGATTAAAAAAATTCATAGAAATGTGCTTAGAGAAGAAGTATGGGTATAAAATTAATGAGGAAATCCTGTAGAATTTAAACAGTTTCTGGTGCAGAAGGGCTGGTAAATATTGAAAATGTCATTTTAAAATTTTATCGTTGAAATTTCGCAATATTTGTTTTTGAAAAAATTATATGTTAAGGGCTTATATAGACTCGATAACATCCTCGAATTTCGTTCTTCTAACTTTGTCAGCTTAAGAATTACCTATTCGTCCTTGTGAATCCAAAAAATTAAATTTTTTAAATTCTAAAGAAATTTTCTATTGCAATTGTTACCCATATTTTTATTCTTCATTGCATTGAATTTTTTTAACAATTTTTGGAATTAATCATATCTCTGAAATTACAAAGTCCTTCAAAATAAATCGTGCGGTCAGAGAAAAAAATTAAACGCCACTTTAAATAAAAAAGTAGGTTTCAAACCCATTTATTTATTATTTATTTCTCAGTAGGAGTGCTCTCAAACAATATAGAAGCAATTTTTTCGATTAAAGTAATGAATATCGAAGTCAAAGTAATGAATATCTAAAATTGTGACAACGCCATCCCGAAAATCCCGGGGTCGGAAAAATCTAAAAAATTAACATCCCTAGTATGTACCTTAGAGTATGCTCAATATGTGTTTTATATGGAAGAAAATGCATAGCACCGTCAGCAAAAAAATCAAAAATCTATTAGGACTAAGAAATTTAAAATTTGCACATTATTAAACTAAAAGTGAAGGGGCCATAAACCGTATATGTACTGGATTTTTTTAGTTACTCATTAAAAAGTTTGCAATTTTGATGAAACTGCAAATACTCATAAATTTCGTACAAAGTTTGAAACTTGGATTTATATGGTGTCTGTTAAAATCTATGGCCCAATTTTAGATGGCCTACTTAAGTAGAGATTGTTGATTAGCTTCCACTATTCATTTTCAGAACATGCATTTAATCTGTATTTAAATGGCCATTATTGGCTATTTAAACATGAGATATGCAACCCTGTAGTTGTACCAATTAACCAAGATTGATTGGTAGGTTGTTTAATAAATCCCACCAAAAACCAATCAGTTGTTCGGCACAAAATGTAAACAAACAAGCAAATGCAACAACAATTTCAAGGAACAAGCAGCAGTGCTGCCTATTGTGTGGCATATTTAAACAAAATATTCGGATGAAAAGGTTGACATTTTGATGAAAATTTTTTGAATTTTCCTAAATTTTGTATAAAGTTTTGAAACTATGATTTGTTAGTTTTTGGGACGATATTTTTATAGAAAAATAATGAAAAAATATTAACTCGAAAAACATTACGAATATTAAAAAAAAATCAACACGTGGTTATTTGTTTGAGTCACATTAGGGCGGAGTAATTTAATTTCAATAAAAGTGTATGGCATATTCGAATTCTACGTTCGATTCTAAGCAAAAATGGTGAACAAACTATTTACATATGTACCAAAAATGTCAAACGTTTTTCTGGACGAAATTAAAACTTTTTCTTTTGAAAAATTGGGAGGGTCAAACGTCATTTTGGTATATAGTTTGTTCGCAATTTTTTCTTAGAATTAATCGTAGAATTTTTTCATACGTTAACTAATGCCGTCTGGCTGGAAGGACCAGACGTACAATCAGAAGTCTTCTTTTTGGTAGGTGAAGAACTTATAAACTACATCCGGAAGCACATTGAGTTTGAACAAGAGGTGGAGAGAATATTCCACCCATCATTTGCACTAGTAGATTTTTTATCGATGCGCATGCATTATTCTCGATCAAAATTAAAAGCTCCAAACCATATGTAAATCCTGAGCGCTTTACACTTGAAGTCATCGCGAAAGAAAACATATTTAAATTTTCTAATTGCCTTAATTTAGGTTAACTAAATTCGACCTTTTAAACAGTTGGCAACCCTCCCAAATTACGTTAAAAAATGTGTACATCTCTTACGTCTGAGATTACATACGTGGCAACCCTCATAAACATAGTTCAGAATTAAAACCTTTTTAAACCCATGCCAATTGATATCCATATTTTAATAATTCATTTGACTTTTTAAATAATTGGAGTATAACTTTTTACCCAGGTGACAACCTTCTTTAACATTCCAGATGTTAAAACTAAAGATTTCTTAACACTCCTCTGTTCGATGCCCATATTTTGATATTTCGTATAAATGATGCACACTTTAATTAAATTCGACTTTTCAAACAGGTGGCAACCCTGTTCAAATTATTTTCAAACTAAAACCTTGTTATACCTTTTCTGTCTGACACCCTTATTGTGATACATATTTAAATATCTAACAGCCGGTTTCACCAGCAATTTAAATGCAAAATGATTTTTTATTTTCTGTCAATTTCCATATAAAATTAAAATATTTTTTACTAAAATTGCTTTCGTGAAATTGGCCCTTAACTCAAGTTGAATCTTTTTCTTAAAACAGGTGACATGTAGTTTAGAAATAAAGTTTCTTTCAAAGTCATTTTTATTCATATCCATATTGTAGGAATTTAGTTAACCTGTTGTGTACATTGAATTTAAGTGTGTAAGCAGGTCGAAACTAGGGATGTTAATACCGGGATATTCGGGATTTGTAATTTGCAATGGTGGCAATAATAGAAATGCCTTATTTTGACCAGTTTTGACTATATCTCTTTTGCTTACTTAATATTTAATATTTTTTTTATAAATGCAAATTATACATACTATAATCTATATATTAATACGCTAACATAAATTTTGTCTCCGTTCGTTTAACGATTCTACCGAATCGATTTCAAAACCAAGAACACCGTTGGAAAGGCATTTTTCCGTAGATGAGCAGAGTTTTTATGGTTTCACAATTGGTTGAAAATTACGGCCAAAACTGTCGTTTAAACATTTTCGAATTGTGTATACATGTTGCTGCAACAGCTTTGAAATAAAGATAAATATGAAGATGAAGAAATAAATGATAACGATGAAGTCAAAAAAAAAAGAAGGCTAAAGTGAAGATAAAGACGAAAATGAAGACAATGACAGATACATAAGAATTAGGGTAACTAAAAGGGTAATAACATTTCTTGAATTTATGAAGTGAAACTTCTTTAGCGGCAGTTGGTTGATTGGGAGTAAATTGTCAAATTCAAGGGGAATAATGCACATGGAAGTAGTTCTCAGCGGTTTAGCGGTTTGAGAATAAAAACAAAAACAAAGATGCCTAGAGGTACAGGCAAAAACGAAGATCAAAGTAAATTTAAACACTTTAAGGTAAAGGTGAAGAGGAATATGCAAAAATAAAGATAAATATGAAGAAAAGGATGAGGATGAAGATCGATATTGTTATCGATATAAAACTCGAAATTTTTATCGATATAATAATCGATATTGCTATCGATATTGTTATCGATACTGTTATTGATTAAATAACCGCTATTTCAATCGATATAATAATCAATATAATAATCGATATTGTTATCGATACAATAATGGATATTGTTATCGGCATAATAATCGATTAAATAATTGATTTTGTTATCGATTTAGTCATTTATATTGTTAACGATATGTACAATAATCGATACTGAAGATTGTTGTATTTATCGATGAATTAATCGATTTTACAATCGTTGTATTTTTCTATCTTTATGGATATTGTTATCGGTATTTTTATCGACACAGTTATCAACAGGGTTATCGATATACTAATCGGAACATGGAATGTGATCACATTACATGGCAACACATCACACGATATTACATCACATAATATGATATCACATCACACGATATCACATGACATGACATTATATGATATTACATCACATTATATGGCATGGCTTCACATGACTTGACATCACATGATCTGACATCGTATGACATGACATGGCATTACATGACGTGGCATCACATGATATGACATCATATGGTATGACATCAGAGGATATGACAACACATGACATGACATCCTATCACATCACATAAAATCACGCCACATCTTATCACGTCATCGCACCTCATCTCATCTACGTGAATAGAAAAAGAAAAGGATATAAGCAAAGATGTGAAAGATAAAAACAAAGATAAAGACCAAGGTAAATTTACCGATTTAAAAACCAAAAAAAGGTAATTTTCTGTAGATGAGGAGAGTTTTTATAGTTTCGAAATTGGTTGAAAATCGTCTTTTAAAAATGTCCATATTTTTGTATGGTTGTTTTTGCAACCTGTACAATTTAAGCTTTTTCGCATTTTGTTTTACTTCGTATTTGAAATTAAACTTTGAAATAAAGATAAATATGAAGACGAAAAAACAAATGATAACGATAAAGACAAAAAAGGCAAAAGTGAAGATAAAGACGAAAATTGAGATAAAGGTGAAAATTGGGACAATGAGAAATACATAAGAATTAGGTTAACAGAGTTGAAATTTTCCGATAGGAATCGAAATAAAATCAGCCCTAAAGGTTACTGAAATTTATCGAATCATCGAAGTTTATTATCGCAACGTATCGAATTATTCCAACTGATCAATGTTTACTAAGTTGTCGAAATTTATAGACACAGAAACTTAGTTGTCCAAATTTACGGATAGTTATCGAGCTATAAAAACGTGTGGGATTAACGAAATTTGTCAAGTTAAAGAAATGTATCAAGTTATCGATATTTATTGAATTATCATTATTTATATACTTAACGAAATTTAACGAGGTGTCGTAATGCATGGAGTTCTTTCAACTTACAGAGTTATCGATAATTATTGATCTACTGAAATTGGTTGGTTCAACGAATCGAAGTTTATGGAATTTTTAAAATATATCGATTTATCGAAATTTCAAGGTTATATAAGCTTATCGACATATCACTGCTTATCAAATTTAATCGCCTTAACAAAGTGTAACGAGTTATCAAAATGTTTAGATAGTTTTCGAAAAATGTGGAGATGTCAAAAGTAAAAATTTATAAAGGCAGCTAAAGTTTTTACATTTTTGAGTTATCGAAATTTATCGAGCCATCGAATTTTACAGTTATCGAAATTGGTCGAGTTAACGAATTTTGTTGAGTTATCGAATTTTAGTGTTCTTGAAATTCATCGAACTTTCGATATGTATCAAATCATTGAAATTTATCGATAAACTTGAATGTATCGGGTCAATTCGAAGTCCTGCCGAAGTCCTCCAAAGACCTTCTCAGAGAAAAAAAAATTGCTACGTGTTAAGTTAGTAAACCTCTCCAAGGCTTCTAAAACTAGAAAGACTGTCGAATTTCGACAGTAACTGGCACTCTAGTTATAATTAAAGGGGTAGGCACTCGAAGTGTTAAAAATTAAAAATGCTATAATTTGTCTCTTTTGCTGTTTTTTTATTCAAAAACATCAGTTCTTTATAGGAACTACACCTTTTTCAGTTTTAGTTCAAAAAGTTGCAACTTAAATTCAGAAAGTTACAATTCAAGCTCAGAATTTCCATTTAAAATTCAGAATTTTTATTTCAAATTCAGAAAGTTACAATTCATATTCAGAAAATTTCCGTTCAGAAATTTTCAATCTAAGTTCAGACAATTTCAAATTAGGAAACGTTTTATACCTTGCATTCAATGGAAGTATACCTATGTATATATGAAATTTGTGGAAGGCTTTAGCTCTATGTACATATGTAATTATTTATTAATTTAAGGACATTGCAGTACATACATACTTATCATGAAGTGAAAAGCAATGCTGTGTTGCTAGAGCACAATCTCCACCTGTTACCTTGACATGATAAATTTTTCTCCAAGTGCCGCAGCCTCTGCTCCGTTAATCGTGGACCCTCAACATTGGGCACATCCATACTTGGTTTGACAAGTTATTTTCGTTTAGACCATATTGTTTCTACTGGATATAGCATAGGCAAATATGGTCCTAAACAAAGATACAACTTAAAATCTCAAAATCGTGCAGTGAATATGAAATTTTCTGAACTTAAATTGAAATTTCTGAATTTAAAGTGAAAATTTTCTGAACTTCAATTGTAACTTTCTGAATTTGAAATGGAAGTTCTGAATTTTAAAATGTATCTAACTTTCTGAATTTGAATTGCAACTTTCTGAATTTAAAATGTAAATTCTGAATTTGAATTGCAACTTTCTGAATTTTAAATGAAATTTCTGAATTTAAAATGAAAATTCTGAATTTAAAACTATATTCACATTACAGCATAAATTACTTTCTTTCGATCAAATTACTTCACATAAACCTAGTACGTTCACATTTTCTTTCATAATTTCTATACGTACGAGCATGATACAATAATTTTTAGAAGGTAGTTTCACTTCTTCTTCTTATCCGCCATGTTAGCTATCTGACAGAAAACGTGTTTCGTATTTTTTGTTGTACCAACTTTTTCAAAAAAAAATACAGCTTTTGACGTTGGAAAAATAAAACAAAGAAAAGCCAAACATATAAGTAGAGAAATTTTCGAATATTTTGTAATAATTTTCTTCATAAAAAATTAACTGCTGCTTTCGTGGATATTGCAACACACGGAATAGATGTAAGGACACAGCTATAAGAGCCACCGCACACCACAGACTTTATCGGCCGCCTATTTAAATGATAGGGCTCGCTTGAAATATGTACATGAAGATGTATGGAGGTGCGTACATTACACCAGCTTAATCGCTCTGATCAATAAGTTGTGGTGCAATGGAAAGACTAGCGAGCATATCTAAATTGGCGGCCGATAAAGTCCGTGGTGTGCGATGGATCTAATCCATTATAAACAAGAAATATTGCTGTTATATTTTCATTTTTATGATTTTTATTCATGTGACTAGCAGTGGCGAAAATGTATGTATAAAATACGTATATTTATATTAAAAATTAAGTGATCAGTTATGAAACATATAAATCTTTACATGTTCTGTTAAAAAATATCTAAAATAACAAGCGATAATCCCCAAGTTATATATTGTAGCAGTGGCCATATTGCGTGTTTGTCACAGACACGGTTTATGTCAAAAATTTTTAAGTGAAACTACCTTCTAAAAATTATTGTATCATGCGTACGAGTGTGTGGTTTATACTTGATTTCAAAAAACAAATGGTTGCATACCTTTAGGCATTTTTTTCAAATTTCCACAACAGTGGGGACTAAAATAAATGAAAAATCTTTTTTTCTTCATTTGATTCTTGATTTATGATAATTATTTCATCTTTATTTAATTTATTGACAGATTTTACAAAGCGAAATTACTTGATTGCATGCAGCATGCTTTGCTTATAAATTACAAATAAAGCTCGGAACACTTTGACGACTGCAACTTCACGACGTAACGACAGCGACATCATTTTGTCGACAAATGTCGCCTTGAAGCTAGCTTCTTAAACATTTTGAAGACCTCAGCGACATAGCAAACCGCTGATTTTAAAGTTTGACATTTTGGTATATTTATTTCACAAATTGTGTATTTTTATTTAAATAAATAAGAAAAACATGAACAATCAAGAATATGTGATTAATTTTGCGACAATTTAATTTTGCAGCACTACATCTACTCATTGTCGTCGGCAAAATTAGAAATAGATTTAATTTGGCGACGTCGACAATTGCAGTCCTGCAGCCAAGATGTCGTGCTGTCGCCAAAATAATTGTGTCCGTAAGAACGTGTGTATTTAAAATTTGACAGATGCTGCTTGTCGCTTGCTGTCGTCAAAGTGTTCCGAGCTTAAGCCGTAAATTACGATAATGTGAACAAGCTTTAAAATGGAAATTCTGAACTTGAATTGATACTATCTGAATTTGAAATGCAATTTCTGAATATGAATTGCAACTTTCTGAACTAAAACTGAAAAGGGTGTAGTCAAGGTTTAAGAAAAATGTATGACTGTTCGATGTAGACATGTTGCACGAATGTCGCACAGTGCTTCGCCCCATATAGTGGTTCAGCAAAATTAGGGTAGTTATCGCAGAAAAATTAAATTTGGTGTGCTGCTTCAAAATACGTAAATTGTGAACCGTACTTGGCATGTTATACAGCCATATTAAATTAAATACGAGTTTCTAGTAATATTTAGCAGCTCCTTAAACGTTCTAACATTAACGGTATTCCGCAAGATAAAACTTTTAAAATCATGCCAATATTATCAATAAGACTTCTATCAATCCCCGCAATTTCGTTTTGAATTGTGTTTGTTTTGTGACACGAGATTTTTATATATTAGTTAATATTTTTTGTCTTTGTAAATTAAAAAAAAAAAATAGATGTTTTAAAAAAATACTAAATTTCCAATTTCCGGCACAAAAAATTTTGTCTGCATGTATGTTTGTGCGCGCATAACTCTCAAACTCACGGATGAAATTGAATGCAGTTGCAAGAGGTCTAACTTAAAATATAGGCTCCATTTTACCCCAGGAAATTATCTTATTGGAAAAGTGGGCGGGACTCAGAGCATACATACTGAATTTTTGACACCGTATATCTCTGAAAGTATTTTCGCTGGAGTACTGAAATTCTGTGCGGATGTATATGAAATGAGTTCCATGCTCATATAGAAAACTGAGGGTTATTGGAAAAATGGGCGTGACATCTATTCTATCGATACATATTACTTTACTAATATCATAAACGCGGAAGTTTGTAGGTTTGGGTGTTTGGATGTTTGTTACACAATCACGCAAATAGGGCTCAACGGATTGGAATGTTTGACACGTAGATAGCTCATTGGTTGTGTTGACATATAGGATACATTTTCCGGTAGCCGGACCAGGGACTGACCTATTCGAAAGTATCGCATTAATGGTCCGATTTACTTGAAATTACGTGGATTACAGGTATAAAGAGAAACCAACCTACCAAAAATGGACGCGATAGATGGTACCGAAATAGAGTAACTTATTTCAACTTAACCCTCTAGTAGGCAGAACCGCCTCCAGACGGTCGTTAACTAAACACCTTTTTAGTGCACCTATAATAATTTTTTTCTATATTCGTAAGGCACGATCTTTAGACAAAAATCGTACCCTTATGGCGAAGTAAATTTTAATCTGTTATGTCAATCCGTTTTATTTTAATCGGCAGTTGAATTACAGATTTTGAAAACACGGTTAAAATTAATTATTTCTTGCTTTGTAATAATTTCGTAATTAAAGAAATTTTTTCTTTTGAAAATTTTTTTGATACAAAAAAAATCAGTGGGTTTCGTAGTTACAAGCACAGTATTTTGATATAAGTTTTATAATTGTGTGACTATCCGAAATGGAGAAAATTACTTTCGAACACAGGCCGTCTACAGACCGGCTTGCCGACATATTTAAACCCAGTTTGCATTTTTGACCGTCTGCAGATGGCATTGCCGGTTCGTAGGTCAACATTGTGTATGAGAAAGCTGAAAATATGTGTAAGTATATCGGCGAGCCCGTCTCCAGACGGTCTTGGTTTTTCTCCCCTGTAGGAAAAAGTCACTGTCACAGATCGAAATGGACATCAGTTTTCGATTTCTCGTGCTAAAATCACCCATTCCTGAATTTTTCAACTCATAACAAAATTGGCCTACTAGAGGGTTAAAGTTCATGCAATACTACCCTGCCCACCTTTAGTTCGTACACTTCACACTTTAATTCATACAGTCTAGAAGTAAACATATTTCAAAGTGTATGAACTAAAGGTGGGCAGTATTGAGCACATTGAACTTTGATGGACTTGGGCGAGCCTAAGATAATGACCAAAATTTTTCATCTTTTACACAGATTGTTTTTAGAGTATAATGAACCATATTTTTGCTATTACTAATCAAAATTCTAAAAAAGCGGATTTTCGGCCCACGCTAGTGGGCAGGGTAGTACATATTTTTTTTTACTTAAATAGGAACCGTTTACTGCCGTGTTTCTTAACCGAATTGAATGACTGTCTTACAGTTCGCAAGGTGTTTTAAGGCGCCGCAAAGCAAGCCGGAATTGGCTAGTGTAATATAATAATTAATGTAATTATCAGTTTAATTTAATTTCAACACGCCTGCTTTGGCTTTTAAATTTTGTGACAGTGTTTGTCAAGTCAGTTTTCTGAAATTGTTTTTTTAGGTTTTTAGCGTCCTATTTTTATATTGTGTTGTCGGAAGGGAGGATCTGAAATACTTTAGCAAAATAAGACATCTAATGTAGTACATATGTATGTGGATAAAATAAGCATAATTAAAGTGTGTTTTTTATTGCAAAAAAATCTATTAAAGCCAATTTGAAGCGCCTGTTATTACGTTCACTTTTATTAACATTTGGTAATAAGTCCATAGTTTGCTGGCTCTGACAAAGAACGTTCCGGATTATGAAAGATATTAATAGGGTGGAAGAAGGAGGTTGCAGGTTCGTCTGACTGTCATTTAACTTAAAGCTGCGGCGTTTTCTGTGACTCACAATCCATATTACCAAACAAGATCTCACAAAATGATTTCAATGGAACTACATATAAGACCAATTTCAATTTTACATTTATATGAATCAATATAAAGTAGATTTTGCTTAAAACATAGTTAATATGGCTTTACATCGAACATATGAACTTATTTTAAATACTAGGCTAGTATGTACTTAACAACCGACTCATAATTGATAGCGATGCCTTGTAAGATTAAAGATGCGAAATTCCTTAAAAGCTACGAATAGTAATTGCATCAAACTTGACTTGACTTGACTTTTGTCTTAGAGGCATTTAGGTTTAAATTATTATCTTTCGCATTCAAAGTCTTCGCTTATTCCAAACACCAAATTCTCTGATAAGCAAATCGTCAGCATACAAAGGTATCGAAAAACTTACAAAAATTTGTGATACATACTGGACGAAATTACACCAAGTATACATATGTTTTCCCCAAATAAAGGCGCTTCATATTCAGTAATATGAACAACAACTAACTTTCCAGATTTTAGACAGAGCTGGCAATATGATTGTTGGAAGAAAATCCGTTGGCAGAATAGTCGACGGCTTTTTAGCAATTGTAATAACTTTCGCTATCTATCTTCCAAATGACCTGTTAAATTGAGTGACTGTTCTAATAAGGTTTAAAATAAACTTCAACCATCCGCCGTCAGTGTTCAAACACTCACTTGCGCTAGTCATAGTCATCTATGTATTTAGCGCTGTGAATTTCGCTTTCTTTAGTGGAATTGACAAAAATACAACTAGCGTACCCGGCGAACTTCCGTCTCGCACAAAATTAATTTGACACAACTTTCACCAGCTATTCACTTAATGACTTTCAGCAGCAGATTTATCTGCTGCGATTACGGTTTTGTGGCCGTCAGAAAGCATATCTTCCATTGCCATTTTAAATAACCTAACCAAATCGTTGTATCCGTGACGAAGTTCTTGCAATTTCCTAATGATGGCGTTTCATAGCACAGTTATCGCACAACACTGATCAATTTCGATATCAGAGTTGCCAACCATATAAATTTGTTTCAGTTCTTGATGTTCTTGTTCCTCCTAAGGTTGTCCTGAATTAATTCGCGACGCATACACTCAAAGCTGTTCATTAACTTGGGCGCGTTGCTGAGGTTTTTGATTTGCACTGCTAATCGCCAATCTTTGTTAATTGCGGTTGCGTGAGGCAATGTTTCATATTCAATGTCGAAAAATTCAAACTATCTTCGAAGACTCAGTTATCACGGTGGATACTAAACTGGTATCATTTGACATAAAAAATCTATACCCATCGATACCCATAATGGAAACAATAGATATCCTATTCAAAATACTGACAGAAAAAACACACCACAAAGTACCACCAGGACAAAAATCACCGACTTTTACCTACCTGCAGGCAAGAACTATACGAAGACAACATAACGGATGTTAATATCGAGACAGCGAAGATTAACCTATTACCTGCTTCTGAAATAAAAAAAGGACACCTTGGCATTTCTAATAATTAATCATCGACGAAAATCACATTACCTAAGATAAATGAACATAAATTAAAAACTCGAACCAGACAGATCGAAAAATGACACTGAAGATGGAACAACGCCGAATCCGGTTTGTCTGCAAACCAAACTTGACAAGGGATGACGGAAATTCGTTCCAAAATAAATCATCTTCGAAGCAATCGAACCATCTTCGCAAAAGAATTGTACGCGCCAGATGTTCTCATTTAGCCTTATCGTGAGTTTCGCCCGAAAGTTTTCCATCCGTCCGTGCTGAATACCAAAATTCATGAAAATTCAGTAATTTTTTTAATTCTTGGACGCCATATTGGATTCGTTATTATAAGACACATCTTATAAATG
>NW_023458579.1:433626-441335 GCF_013731165.1 Rhagoletis pomonella
TGATCTCAACAATTTTTATTGAGCTTAAGGCCGTCTCTAATGGTTCACATCAGTGACCGCGGTGAAGAAGTCTGATGAGGAGACGTGGTGATAGTAGCTATAACTTCTACCTATGGGTAAATTATTGTTATTTTTTTACAACATTTTTTCATTCGAAACGGCGCACAATGCGTAATTTG
This sequence comes from Rhagoletis pomonella, assembly GCF_013731165.1. Classification (NCBI taxonomy): domain Eukaryota; kingdom Metazoa; phylum Arthropoda; class Insecta; order Diptera; family Tephritidae; genus Rhagoletis; species Rhagoletis pomonella. Next base: position 433,806 of record NW_023458579.1, read on the forward strand.
GGCGTTTTTATCGGAAGGAAGAACGCGTTTGGGCGTTTTTATCGGAACGAATGGAGGAGTTATAACAAGGAGTTAAAGGAAGTTATAAGGTTTGTATAGTAACTTCTCCAGTAAAACATTGCAGCGAGAGCGTAAAAGCAAAATGGAGCGTAAAATTGAGAAGAAGAGAAAACTAGCAGAAAAAGTTACTGAACGCAAAACTAGTAAAAACTTGCAAGTGAATAGTTGTTGCACCCTTTTGATATTCTGCTGTAAATATTTTACTACTTATAAATCAGTTTTAAACTCTTTGCTTTACACACACACACTTACGCAGTCCAGTACATCATTAACATTTTGATTTCCACTCATTTTACTTTTGTCTGTGCTAAACCAATTCAATAAATGGGGGTTTTGACATTTATTCTTCTTGATCTTCTGCTAGCTAATTTCTGCTAGGAAAAATTTCACTAGCAGGAATTTGCCGCTCTCCCGTGTTGTTACGCTCTCGATTCAGTGCTCTCTTGCAAATTTTTTGGGTTATCATACACTTTTCCAGTAAAAATTTGCAGGTTCCAGTACAAATTAGTACTGACTATTGGTTACTATGCAAACCTATAGTTTTGCAAAATAATTCAATGAATATCATCATGCATGTGCAGGCATGGGCTAGATTTTCTTAATATTCATCGAAATCTCGACGTTAATGTCGATTCAGAATTAAAATAATTTTTATCTATACCTCCTTGAATTGTATGTGACTTTTCTTTGAGTTGCGCTAAATTATATCCACAATTAAATGCAATATGATTAATACTCTAAATAAAACAATGATAGGGCTTGTTCGAGGCACGCAATAAAAGCGGCAATACTGCCGTACTGATGAAAAATGGCAACATTGTTGCAACTGCCCAACTGATAATACATTGTGAGAAACACAGAACGTGGTACTTTAATTATTTGCGCAGCAATGTGGTTCTGATTGCCACTCGGACAAGCCCATATTCTTGGTTGTTACGAATGAATTTACTTAACGTATACGTAATATACGTAATCGGTGTGTCACGAAGACACAGGTGAAGTTCCAAACCGGGTGTGGACAAAGAAGAATCCGACGTACAGTGTTTCGACTATATGGAGGCAGGAAGAAAAAAGTCATGGTGACCGGTTTGACTTAGAGTGGGAAAAGTGAAAGTCATAAATACCAAATTTTACATTATTTACTGACCCCACTTCTTCACGAACGATACATTTCTAAAAAATTTACTTTGAAAAGTAGATGCTAAAGATTATTAGTAAAAAAAAAAGTGTGAGTACCGGTCCGTCAGGTCTTGAAATTAGACGAATGTTTTAGAGAATTTTATGTAGGTTTCGAATATATAATTAGATCTTTGCGGGCGACTTTGCAAATATATGTAATTTTTGATTTTCTTAATTTTTGATTTTCAGCTTTTTTTTTTTGCATAATTTCGTAAAAGAATTTTTCGAACAATGAAAAAATCTCACCAAACATTGGTAAAAAGCGAGTATTTACACCTAAGTCGTTTTATAGTATAGCCTTTGTTTTCTGAGAGTGGAAAGCAGGAAGCAAAAATTAAACAAAGTTCCATCACATTTATTGACTGGGCCCACATTTTTTGTGAGTTTTGGACGTTATACTGATCCAATCTTTCCCATATTTTATATTTCGGTTTTTCTAATAAGGTAAAGACTACAAACTAAATTTCATCGAAATCGGATGAAATTTAATGTTTCCGCCCACAAGAGTAGAGGGCGTGGCAATTATTTCATCTTTACAAAATTTCATAATGCTCTATTTCTAATTAAAATTAGAGCTAGAGCACATGTCAAGTTTCAGTGAAATCGGAGCAGGTGTACTATTATTTTCACCTGCCTCCATATAGTCGAAACACTGCACTACGGTTGCGCATATGAAAATTTTTGGTACAAAAGCATATCGTCACTACACACGAATAAAGGCGCGCTAGTGTTTTGACAGCAAAAAAAGGCATTTAAAAAAATTTTGCGAAAAAAGATGCTTATAAAAAACTTTGGCGAAGTATGTTAAGAGTCTTTGACGCTGAAATTTTTTTATGTGTCTTTTTTCGCCGTCAACTTTTGAGCTCGCGCCTTTATTCGTGTCTAGAAACGATATGTACTTAACAAAAACCCTGCAAAAGGAAAATCTGAATCCCGCGAATAAAATCAGTTTGTTCGTTAAAAGTTTAAATTCTATAGACGAACAGTGGTTAATACCTTAACAAGTTTAACAAATAACAATTTAAATGGAAATAAATAGTTCTATACATATAACTTCCCCATCGCTAGAATTTAAGATACCTCTTATATTCGAACTCATTAAGTTAATTCTAGTTTTTTTTTTATTAAACTTATGTTTCAATAGCATTATCTTATATAAATTTTCTTTCAATATTGGAGCTATGAATATTTTATAATTAGAACTTATTTATTTTGGTCGTTCTTTGTGTCGCAAAGCTTTATAATTCTCGTAATTCTATTTTCTGTATAGTTTTCTCTAGTTTTATTATACCTTTCATGAACATGAAATGGTATTATAACTTTGGTCCGATATTTGTAAGTACAGAATAAGAAGAGATAGACCCATTAAAATGTATACTTATATGATCAGAACGTCGAGCTGAGTCGATTTAGCCATTTCCGTCTGTTTGTATGCAATCTCTCAGTTTTCGAGATATCCGGATGAAGTTTGGTAAGTGGGTGTATTTTTAAAATGTATTAATCATTTGTCGGAATCGGAAGAATCGGACCACTATAACATATAGCTCCCATACAACTGATTGTTATGATATGAGATTTTTCGTTATAACTCCTCCGCTTATGCAGCTAGGAACATGAAAGTTTGCTATACTTCCACCCATTACCAACATAATACTTACAGTGAAAATTACAAAGATCGGGTCACTATAACCTATAGCTCCCATACAACTGCTTGTTCAGATGTAAGATTTTTCGTTATAACTCCTCCTTTATATTGCTGGGAACATGAAATTTCGCACTGGCTTTACTAGTTATCCACAGAATACTTACTGAAAATGAAAAAGATCGGGTTACTATAACCTATGTTCAGATATGAGATCTTTTATTATCACTCCCCCATTTATGCAGCTAGGAACATGAAATTTCGCACCGTTTTCGCTGATTATTAACAGAATACTTACAGTGACAATCACAAAGATCGGGTCACTATAACATATATCTCCCATACAACTGATTGTTCGGATATGCGATTTTTGGTTATATCTCCTCCATTTATGCAGCTGGGATCATGAAATTTCGCACTATTTCCACCCATTATCAAAAGAATACTTGCTGTGAAAATGGCGAAGATCGGGTCGCTATAACCTATAGCCTCCATACAACTGATTATTTAGATAAGAGAGTTTTTGTTATAACTTCTCCATTTATGCAGCTGGAAACATGAAAATTCGCACTATTTTCACTCATCAACAGAAATTTTACAGTAAAATGAACAAAGATCGGGCACTATAACCTATTCATTGCCTCCATACAACTGATTGTTCAGATATGGGGTTTTACTGTAAAACTCCTTTATTTGGACAGCTAACACCGATAAATTTCGTAAGCTATTTTAAAAATAATAATAATACAAAGTCTACTGAGAAAATCGTCAAAATCTATGCGGTATAAGCTTTATCTCCTATACCACTTATGGTTCAGATACCAGGTTTTGTGATATACCTGCTTTATGTAGGAAGCTAAACAGATTAAATTGTGTTACCGGTTTACATACCGATGACACAGCGGTGAAACTTAGATTGGTGCTATATAAGGTATATCTTCCATACCTCTGATTATTTTGATATGACTTTTTATATATGTAACTCCTTTATATATATGGGCAAATCTAAAAAACAGGTAACCTTGGTGTTTTTTAGCTTTATTTTCACTGTTGGAAACTATATCAAGCTGGTTGCTTTTGGATATAATTCATTGACGTATACTTGAAGCCTCAAAAAAAATTTGGATCAATTTGCCGCATAACTTTTGAATTATAGGTGTTTAAATAAAAAATAATAATGAAAACAAGTGAATTTTTTATGTAATTTTTAAGAGGTGAAAAATTAATTATGCCATAACTTTTGAAGCACACCATATACTGATTTGAAATTGTATGTGCAATTAGTACTTATGTGTACACTTCAAATGTAGTAGGTAAGAAAAGTGTGCATTAAAAAATAACGAAATGGCAAGTAACTCAAAGTCTGTAATTCCACATTTCACAATTTTCAAAATTTTCGGTTTCTCGCGTATAGTTTTTGATGCATTTAAGTTTAAGAACTTTTTAATTATGTATTGTATACTACAAACAATTACGAATAATTTCATACGTGAGCAAGAGCTGTGCTTTCAGAATAAACCAACTTTTAAAGATAAAATATTCTGCGATCTTGAGCGTAATTTTTATTCCAAAAGCACTTTAATTAAAGCCACATTTGGAAAACACGTCGAAACGATCTAAATCTTTCTATAACTGCTAGTCCTTATAAAATTACATATACCTGTAAAATGCTTCAAAAAATTTATCTCTAGAAGTGTGTAAAAACCCTGATTTACTACTCTTAATGATGCTACTTCTTTTAGTCAGAATATTTCGAGAGTGGTATCAAAGCAACTTTTTTTCGACAAATGTTCTGATAGTTGCTCTTACTTAATTGGAGCCTTCTAAATTCAATGGCGTCCTAAGTTTTACCCTATTGGCTCCACTTTTCGAGATAGCGGTACTTGAAACTTTCCTTAAATTTTAACTATTTTATAAAAAAAGTCCCTGGGTTTTGAAGATATTTTACTAAAATTTTGCACATAACCGTTTTTTAATATTACCTTAACTATTCCATAAAATCATCGAAATCGGTTCACTAGAACATATAGCTCCCATACAACTGATTGATCTGAGACGTTGTTTTGCGTTATAACTCCTTCAATTAAACAGGTTAAAATTTAGTATAGGTTCAATTTAACATATAGCACGCATACAATTTATTATTCAGATATGAAGTTAGAGCTATTGCGCAAAAACACATATCTGAGTAATCAGTTGTATTGGAGCTATATGTTAATGTTAACCTATTTCGATAATTTTAAGGAATAATTAGGGTAATATTAAAAAACTGTTATGTGCAAAATTTTAGTAAAATAACTTCAAAATTGAGGGAGTTATTTCAAATCAAATTTTCAAGTACCGTTATCTCGAAAACCGGAGCCAATCTGGTAAAACAGGGCATGCCATTGAATTTAGAACATCCCAATTAAGTGAGTTCAACTTTCAAAATCTTTCCTCAAAGTTTACAACTTGAACAGCGTAATTTCAACCCAGCTTATTCTTTTGTTTTCTATTTCAAGCTTATTCCTCGTCTAACTTTTGAAGCACTTGATGAATATGAATTACACTTATATTAATAGATTTATTAAGAGATTACGAATAAAATGATATATAAAACATAGGTGTGCTCACAAATTTAAAAATTAAAATTTTTTGTTTGAAAGTGTACCTATTTTTTAGATTTGCCCATATGCTTTGAATATATAATTATTTTTCAAATGCAGTAATCTGTTAAAGTAAAATATTCAGATGTTTATGAAAGGTATAAAGCCTTTGGCTTAGACGAAGACAGCGCTGCTTTTACTTGTTTTTATTATCAATACATTTTTGTTTTGTTAACAAAATATTTTCATATATTTTTGTTTTATTACAATATCCAAATTCAACATTTATTGGTTTTTCTTTTGTGACTGAATGATATCGTCACTAGACACGAATAAATGCGCGAGCTCAAAAGTTGACCGCGAAAAAAGGCGCATAAAAAACCTTTTGGGAAGAAAAACTTAATATAGCTGATGTCGAAGAAAGACGCGTTAAAATATTTGACGGCGAAGAAAGACCATCTATATTTGCGGGTGCAGTATGTAAATTCTCTAAAGAGTTTTTGGGGAATTATGCTGAAGTGTCAGTCCTGGGCCAGGTATAAATCTGTTTTTACGCGTCTTTCATCGCCGTCAACTAGGTTATGCGCCTTTCTTCGCCGAAGCTTTTCATAAGCGTCTTTTTTCGCCGTTAAAACACCAGCGCGCCTTTATTCGTGTTTAGTGACGATATGTGTTATTATAACATTCTATTACTTTACTGATTATGTCTTTAATATTTAGAGATGGTTGCTCCAAAGTCATCACTCTTATTTTCTCTGAAATCGTATTATGCAATCATTCTATGTCGGCAGTGCCGGTATGATTATTCGGTTTTACTAAATGCAATTCTATATTTTGTAATCTTAAACATTCTTTAATATTCATGCTTTTGAATTCATTATCGCAAACTAATTTTTTTAAATATCCTTTTTGAGATTTATATAGCCTTAATTTTTCTATTATAGTTTGATTATTTCTGTCTTCCAAATAATATGCTGTAGCAAATTTTGAAAAAACGATCAATAAATGTTAAGAAATGCGACTTTGAATAGGTGTAAATGTCCATGTGTACAATTTGTTTTATGTCCGTTGGAGTTTCAGTCAGGTGGCATTTAGCTCTGATAGGATTACGATCAAATTTAGATTTACTACAAATAGTACAATTATTAATATATTTATTTATAAAATAGGAATATAAATTAATTTTTTTTAACCCAAGTAGTTTTCATATATACCCGTATGACTAGTTTAATTTTTATGATAATTACGAATTTGCCTATAAGCCTCTTCGTCCGATTCTATATCTTTGGCATGATAAGAGCAACGAACCAATTTGACAGCACTAATTCCTCTATATAATTCTAATATTTTGTTTTGCGAAATTGTATACTGATGATCGACCAGCTCTGTGTATATACCTATTTTGCCTTTAACTATATATTTTTTTTTAATGTCTTCTAATTTGATTATTTTCTAAGTCAAAAGAGCTAGCAAAAATATTTGAATTTGTATGGCCATGGACGTCTTCAAATTGAGAATGAATGGTGTCAAAATCGCTTATTACGTTATTATATGGAGAATCTACAGAACCAGTTAACAAATTAATTAAATTTTTGTTAGCATCGATTCTACTTAAAAAATCTGTAACTTGATTTTCTTTACCCTTGATATATGTAACAGTGATATTGAATTCGCTTAATTTAATTAGCCAACGATATAATCTAGGGCTCATCTTCCCCAGCGATTTGGAAAAAAGCCATCTAAAGGCTGATGGTCAGAAATAATCTAAAATTTATTGCCATATAAATAGGTCCGAAAATAACTAGTTGCCTACACAATAGTAAGTAACTCTCTTCCAGTAGCTGAAGTAATATCTTTCATGATCATTCAATGTCCTGCTTGCAAAACTTATTGGATGACCATCTTGCTCTAAAACATCACCAAGAGCATCACAACTTGCGTCTGTAACGAGCTGACATTTTTTATTTAAATCTGGATACCGGCGGTTCTGTTACTATTTTCTTGAGTTTTCCAAATGCATTCTTGAAGGCTTGTTGAAAAAATTAAAATGTCATCTAAATAAAC
>NW_023458579.1:441435-443653 GCF_013731165.1 Rhagoletis pomonella
ATACTAGTTGTGAGGTAGTTTACAACTAGTACATTTGACTACAGGGATTATAGGGTGAATTGCTTTCTTTTATAATTCCTTGTTCAAGCACATTTTCAATTTGCAAATTTCTTTTTCATGTATCTGTGAATAACGATACAATTTTGAATAAACGGGCCTGTCAGTTATTGTTTTAATTTCATGTTCTGTGGTATTTGTGCTAGTAAGATGTTGACCTAGAAATATTAAATCTGTATAAGAATTAAGAATCGTTTTAAGGGCTTGTTCTTCTTGTGCATTTAAACCATTAAATAAATGCTCAAGTATTTTTTATCTATACTAATTTCTTCAAGTATATTAATTTCATTAAAAAATTTGATGTATAAAAATGAATAATTGTATCATTTTATGTAAAGGGTGAACACACCAAAACTGCGACACTTTGGGAAGCTTATAACTTACCCAAAACGAATTCAATATTTTGAAATTCAAATACCATAAGTTGACCAAGACCTTAGATGAACGTAGAAGAAATTTCATTTGAATTTGATTCCTAGTTGAGTTAAAAATGGCAACCGAGCTAGAAACGAGGCAAACCATTTTGCACGAGTTAATAAATTATCCGGCCTTAAGTACACGTAAAATTGCTAAAAAAGTAGTGTAAAGAGTGCACTATTAGGCAGTTTGCAGGGTTTTAATCGGTACAAATAAGGCCTGACAGTTACGAGAAAACCAGGGAGCGGGGGTTAGCATGGCCAAAGTGATAAAAACAGTGCTCGGAAGGTCCTCAGTGCGTTTTCGCGAGATCCGAAGATTTTGTCGCGTTATGTTGCAAAGTCCGTACGGAGATCGCAGTTTTTCGTACAAAAGGTAAAGCGGAAAGCTTCATTGAGATGTTCTACAGCTCAAACAGCGCCAGACCGAGGCGCAAAGTAGAATGTTACAGCGAAATCCCGCATTCGGAAGTTGTATGAATTCTAAATTAAAAAATACAAATGCATTGTTATGGACTGCGAAACCTACTGCTATAAGAATTCAATATATATTGCAGGTCAAGATTTTTATACTGCTGCAAGTCGTCAAGATGCCCCTGAAAGTTGTAAGCTGAAAATGAAGCCCAAATTTCCAAAAACCACATGGTTTGGCAAGCTATTTGTTCCTGCGGCCGTAAGAGCTGCCCTTTTTTCCCATCCGGGACAATGAATGATCAAGTTTATCGGGATGAGTGCCTCGAAAGGCGTCTTCTGTCATTTATCAACAGATAAGGAGTAGGCCATCGTTCTAGGGGGACATGGCAACCTGCCACTATGCCAAGGACACATTGCCGTGGTATAATGCAAATAACAACAATTTTGTACCTCACGACTGCAATCCACCCAATAGACCAGAGCCACGTCCTATTGGGGAATATTGGTCAATTGTCAAAGGAATCTTGAAGAAAACAGGAGTGCAAAACGAAGTAGTTTTGCGCATCGCGTAATGTCGATGATGCAGTCGTGCAGAACATGATGGCGCGTGTGCGTTGAAAATACCGATCACTTGCATATGGAGCAAATAATAACTAATATTTTAACATTTTAATAACATCTAAACTTCCAAGTTATATAATACAAAAAATAAAAATAATTTCAAAGCCTTCTAGTTTGTTTCTGGTAGTAATTTCTAAGTGTCACAGTTTTGGTGTGTTCACCCTTTAATAGTTTTGTTATACATATCTATAACACTACGCATTGGTGTAAGAATGTTTTGTCCTATAATTGCATCAAAACATTTATTTTTAAAATCAGTTAATTTCCGCGACATTGTTGAATTTTCGTTAAACTCTATAGGAACGTCGGTGATTATCTCGTGAGTGATATGAGCATTCCATGATTTGTACGGGACAAGTCGTACGAATTTTTATCGTTTTCGTATTTAAAATCCGTCCAAAATACGGGACGTCTCTAGTCCACCATGATTCTTAGTTACTGAGAGTCAGATGAATTTTCAGCGAAACTAATAATATTTGAAAAAAAAAATATAAAAAATTACCTTTGCTAGCACTAATATCAAAGTTTATTAAAACAACGAATAATGAAAAATGTATTTATTTTGGAGTGTTACAATGAAATTGTTTGTACGGGACTCCTACGAAATTCAGCTTTTAAAATTTGATTTGCACATCTTATGTAGGGAAAATTTGATGCTGTGGTTATCAATAGCATGTTTTTTGCAAGTAACTTCACGCCCATTTACTGAT
>NW_023458579.1:443663-452640 GCF_013731165.1 Rhagoletis pomonella
TTCTTCTTTTTTGGCGCTGTAACCGCCTAATCGAACGCCATTGGAAATGCCAAGTGAAGCCAAGTCCTTCTCCACCTGATCTTTCCATCGCAGTGGGGGCCTCCCTCTTCCTCTGCTACCACCAGCGGGTTCCGAGTTGAATACTTTCAGAGCTGGACCGTCGGTGTCCATTCGAACTACATGGCCAAGCCAGCGGAGCCGCTGTATTTTAATTCGCTGCACTGTGTCCATGTCGTTGTAAAGCTCATACAGCTCATCGTTCCATCGTCTGCAGTACTCGCCGTCGCCAATGCGTAAAGGCCCGTAAATCTTCCGCAAAATCTTTCTCTCAAACACTCCAGGAGCCGCCTCATCGGATGTTGTCATTGTCCATGCTTCTGCGCCACATACCAACACGGGCATGATGAGTTACTTATAGAGCGTGGTTTTTGTACCTCGAGAGGATTATACTCCTGAATTGCCTACTCAGTCCAAAGTAGCACTTGTTGGCAAGAGTGATTCTGCGTTGGATTTCAATGCTGACATTATTATCGGTGTTAATGCTGATTCCCAAGTAAACGAAATTCTCTGGGTGCCAAGGCGCGAATGTGCTGACTGTTTGTTTGATGACAGGAGATACTTCGTCTTGTCCTCGTTTACCACCAGACCCTTTCGCTTTGCTTCCCTATCCAACTTGGAAAGGGCAGAACAGACTTCGCGGTTTTTGTTACCGATGTTGTCGATGTCATCGGCATAAGCCAGCGGTTGCACGCTCTTGTAGTAAATTGTTCATGAGCGGTTCAGTTCTGCAGCTCTTATTATCTTCACCAACATCAGATTAAAGAAGTCACATGAAAGGGAGTCGCCCTGTCTGAAACCCCGTTTTGTGGAGAACGGCTCGGAGAGGTCTTTCCCAATTCTGACGGAGCTGGTGGTATTGCTCAACGTCATTTTACACAGCCGTATGAGTTTTGAGGGGATGCCAAATTCAGACATAGCGGCGTATATGCAACTCCTTTTAGTGCTGTCAAAAGCGGCTTTAAAGTCGACAAATAGGTGGTGAGTGTCGATCCTTTTCTCGCGGGTCTTTTCCAAGATTTGGCGTTTTGTGAATACCTGGTCTATGGTGGATTTGCCAGGTCTAAAGCCACACTGATAAGGCCCAATCAGTTCATTGACGGTGGCCTTCAGTCTTTCACACAATACGCTCGATAAGACCTTGTAACCTATGCTTAGAAGGCTGATCCCGCGGTAGTTGGCGCGAATGGCGGGGTCACCTTTCTTGTGGATTGGGCAGAGCACACTTAAATTCCAGTCGCCGGGCATGCGTTCATCTGACCATATTCTGCACAAGAGTTGATGCATGCATCTTATCAACTCCTCGACGCCGTACTTGAATAGCTCAGCTTTGTTGTTTTTCAGCCGCGTTATTGCTATACGTACCTCCTCATAGTCAGGCGGTGGAACGTCGACTCCGTCATCATCGACTGCGGGCTCGGGTTCTTCTCCACAACTTTCCGTGCTGCTACCATTTAGTAGGGCGGAAAAGTGTTCCCTCCTTCCAGTTACTAGGTCGCCATTATTGTTCTTACAGGAGTACGCCCCGGTCTTGAAACTTTCCGTAAGTCGCCTAACTCTCTGGTAAAATTTTCGGGCATTCTTCCAGTCGGCCAGCATTTCAAGCTCTTCGTACTCACGTATTTCGGCCTCTCTCTTCTTTTTGCGGCAAATACATCTCGCTTCCCTCTTCAGATCCCTATAGCGGTCCCACATAGCGTGCGCTGCGTCCGATCGCAGCGTTGCCCTGTAGGCGGCATCTTTTTTCTCTGCAGCTTCCTGACACTCCTCATCGTACCAGTTGTTCTTTCGGGCTCGCTGGAATCCGACTACTACTTCGGCGGCGGTACTTAATGAGCGGGAAATGTGGTTCCACTGCTCGCATATGTCGGTTTGTTGAAGAGTGCTCCCTGAGAGCAGGTGTGAGAGTCGAGTAGCGAAAGCGCTGGCTGTCTGTTGTGATTGCAGCTTTTCGACGTTAAGTTTTCCTTGCATATTTGGGCGCACATTTTTTGCTACACAAGATAGTGGTCCGAGTCGATGTTTGGGCCTCGGAGTGTGCGTACGTCTAAAATACTGGAAGCCTGCCTTCCGTCTATCACAACATGATCGATTTGGTTTCTCGTTTTTCGATCCGGAGACAGCCACGTAGCTTGATGGATCTTTTTATGCTTGAACCTAGTACTGCATACTCCCATGTTTCGCGCCCCGGCGAAGTCGATCAGCCTCAATCCGTTATAGGACGTTTCGTCGTCGAGTCTGAATTTTCCGACGGTGGTTCCAAAGCTGGCATTGAAGTCGCCAAGCACGATTTTGATATCATGACGGGGGCATCGCTCGTATGTGCGCTCCAAGCGCTCATAGAAGAGATCCTTGGATGCCTCATCCTTCTCTTCCGTCGGGGCATGGGCGCAGATGAGCGAGATGTGGAAGAATTTCGCTTTGATGCGTATTATGGCTAGACGCTCGTCCACCGGGGTGAACGACAGTACTCGGCGACGGAGTCTCTCCCACCGCAAATCCAACTCCGAGTTTGCGCCCCTTTACATGGTAGGCGTAGTAGACATCGCAAGGCCCCAGACATTGCTTGCCTTGCTCCGTCCAACGTCAATGTCAGCTTTCCCATTAAGGGTCCGGACATTCCAGGTGGATGCCCTCAAATCGAAGTCCTTTAAACGTTTGCCGTGGTCGTCATCATAAGGGGGGGGGGGTCTCATCCGAGGCTTTGCCTTGCTTCTTCACTGGAAGTGGTTTTTACGTGGCGGGTCCCGAACCCAGCGCACAACCCATTGCTGGGACGTGGGTGGTTTCGCAACCAAATACACGTTTATATAGCGAGCCGCTTGCTCCAAGCAGACACCCGCTTGCAGCCGCACCTACTGGTGAACAGACGCTGCAGACTTCAGTGAGCCCTTAAACCGATTAAGTCGGAGTGGCCCCACCGAAGCTCCCTCTCTTTCTGCCGTGACCCAAGGCTCCACTCGGATTGGTTACCGCATCTCGCACATGGGTTGCTCACGTTGCCCATAGTGCGCGAACGAGGACGCAAGAGTCGGGATTGAGTATAGCCATGCAACTGTAACTGCATACCCAGCGCAACGACTATACCCCATTGCACTCCACTCGTCCAAATCCATTGCACTCCACTCTTTACAAATCATATTTTTTGGTGGATCATCAGGTAGTTTAATTTTACCTCCATTTTTACAATCATCACAGGTATTTCCCCAACAACTAGAGTTAATCGCCGAGTCACATAAAATGATACTCCTGTAGGAATTGTCGTAGTTAACTTTAAATCCAGGGGCATAGATCCCCGTGCCCCCTTCGTCAGTGAAATGAAACTTTTTATTTTTGAATTAATAACACAATACTATTTTACCCTTCCGATTTATAATTTTTTTTATTTCAGACTGATGACAAGTTATCTTTTAATGAATATATACAATTATCGGTTGGTGGATTATGTATTTGAATATTTGCGAAATACACTAGGCCATTTTGCTTAGTTCCCCACAGTGTTGGGAAATAATCTGTAATCTATACAGAAACTACTTTTCGACTGTAAACTGTATCGACTTTTTAATTTGCTCATATGCATGCATGCATACATAGATTCCCTTCAAGACGAATGCTTTGATGGTATTGAAGGCGTTGCTCATTTTCTTCATTAAAAAAATCGTCGAACATACTTAAGTAGATAATATGGAAGAAAATTACCGACATCGTCAAAATTATGCCACACATCAACTGTAAATCACAGCTATTTTAAATTTGCACTTTATTAGACTAAAATTGAATGAGCTAAAAAACTGCAAAATACTAAGAGATAAAATTGAAATAGAAAGATTTTTTTTTAATGTTCAAAGATTAAACTTATTTTCATTTAGTGTTTGTTAAGGAATAAACTATATTTTTATAAACAAATAATTCAAATTAAAATATAATAAAATAAATAGTCAAATCTAGTCAATATGCGAGTGTCGTAAAGTTATGATATTTAAGAGCATCTCTTTTTACCTCCCTTTTATTAGCTCGGGATGTAACTATGTAATATTGATGCGCCTAAAAGATGCAGCGATTTCTATTCTCAAGTTACATACCTGATGGCAGTACGAATGGCAATTATAATGGGGAGGTTTTAGTTTTTTAAACTATAATTTTTTTAATTAACGATGACACTGTTTCTATATGAAGCTGATTTTAACATTTTGTTTTAATAAAATTTAGTATCGAAAATATTCTTTCAAAACTTGCCTAGGAATGTGATACAATGGTTCGTTCAAAACCTTTTTTTAAAACTTATAAAGGCAAAAACGAGAAGGCGAAGACAAAAAGAGAATAAAAAAATTTCACGCAGTGAATTTTCAGATTTTTAAAACGGTATAGTAATTTAATTCTTTAAATTTAAATAAAGCATGAAGACCCCATGGAATAAACGAGTAGATAAAAAATATATAACGGGAAAACTGGCACATACATAAATATATGAAAGAATGCACCCAGGCGACGCCTCTAGCTATTGTGTGTCACAAATTTAAGTTACCGATGGAAATTTTTTTTCATCCCCCCCAAAGCCAAATCCTGGCTACGCCACTGCATTAGAGCTGGGATACTATCGATAGTACCGCCACTCGATAGTTTTCGAAACGATAGTTGAAAACATCGATAGTATCGACAGTACTATCGTCGTGAGAGGTATTGAATTGAAATGCTAAATTGCATGAAAATTAAATAATTAATAAAATTTATAAATTACTTTGTAAATTAAAGAGATTATATTAATTTGTTTAAATTTGATTGCATCAAAAAGAACTTCTTATAATAATAAAATAAACGTACTAATTTATGCGTCTGAATTATGTATACTTATATACATACACTTGCATCCACTTGAATAGCGACAGGCAAAATCTGAATTTATTTTTTATATGGAAAATTCGGATTTAGTTTGTCCCTTTTGAAGAGCAAAGAAGAGAAATTGGCTATAATAATACATTTCTAATACTACAAAACAAACAAAACAAAAAATATTCGTTTAAATTGACAACTCATACTTATAAAAGTTAACTGAGATCAAATGCGGAGGCGCATATTAAAATCCAGACAAAGGAATTATTAACATTTTACCATATTATAAGAAAACGAATAAAGTACTGGTCAAAATAATAGCACCACCCTATTTTTAGCAGTTAGCAGTTTTTAAATTTCTATACAAATTTTGTGTAAGCGGTTTTATAGCTTATTGAAGTTTTCAAAAACTATCGATAGTGGCGACAGTTTTCAACTATCGATACTATCGACCATTGTGACGTTCATACATGGACATGTATACACAATATATGGACGAAACTAGAACTCTTTCACCGCTATTGCGGTTTCATCAACATTTAATATCTCATTCATGGAATTCTACATTTCGTTTTCATTTTTTAATCCATTTTTTTTTGCCACACCCATTACTACAGCTTTTTGCTTCGTAGGTGAATTGGGCAAACTTCTCACACACTTCTGGACAGCTTTTGCAAAGGTTTGCTTACACTTATATGGAAAATATTCAGAATTTTCTACAGAACTATTTTCACATTGCTTTCAATAGTAGAATTAGCCGAATTACCAATATTTGCTACTATGTTTTTTCTCTTTGCACTTTCTTTCTATCTTTCTCATACTTCCTCCGCTTTTCCTTTTCTTCTTGTGTCATGGTTTCAAATTTTCTTTTTCTCCACTCTTTACCTCGTGCTTTTTCCTTGTTCTTAAAATCAGAATCATTATTTTCTTTCTCGTTTCTCCATTTTCTATAACTCGGTGTACTATTACTTTTATCAACTTTGTCCATTTTTAAATAAAGCGAAAAACTTTGGTGTCGTGTTTGTACGGGGCAAAAATTAAATTATCACGTTTTAGACTTTGAGCATTACTAACTGACAGCAATTACACACAATTAGAGAGGGCACCAATAATTCGCTTAAAAAAAAAAAACATAAAACCGGTACGCAGCTCAGCCCCAAAAAAACATACATATATGGTAAGGTTCGTTTGTACGGGACATCATGGAACAACTTATCTACGTTATTCGTAGATACATTTTTTTTTAAATATCAGCTTTCAAAATCTTAAAGATGTTGCTTTTAACAACAAGTATCAGTTCAAAATTACATGCCGTACACCTACAATGAGAATAAAAAGTATGAATGTGGCGTAAAAAAGGTGCAAAAACTTCACCTTATGTACTGGTAGCCACTAAGAAAAAGTTAATTACAAGTTTAATTGTTCCTTATATCACGTACTTTGAAATCGTCTACGGCAAGTCAGACTCTCATTCACTCCAAAAATTGAATATCGCCATTAACTCTGCCACAAGGTATGTATTTGTTTCAAAGAAATACGATCATCTCTCATCTATGCGTAATTCTATACTTGGCTGTGATTTACAAAATTTTCTGAACGCGCGTAATTGCATTTTTATGTTCAAATTATTTATCACGAAGAGCCCGGAATATCTGTACAATAAAGTTAAGTTCTCCAAGAGTACACGTTCGTCAGGTCTTATTCTTCCGAGATTTAACTATTTATGCACTTCAAGCCTGTGTTTTATTAATGCGGTAAGGCTCTGGAACTCCCTTCCACTGTCCTTGAAGAACGCGTTGCACATAGGCAACTTCAAAAAACTCATATTTAACTTTTTTTCTACCAAGCGTGATCAAGAATAGTGGTTATAAGCTTAGCTTTGTTTTATTTTAGAATATATGTTTTGTAATTCAACGTATACATTACCTTAATCTATATTGTAATATTAATTATTATCTGTACTTTTTATTTTATTTTTTGCAATTTGTTTGTATCATTGTGCAAGTAAAGATTACATCTTAATGCACTAATGTTTTCAAATAATCATCAAATAAATAAATTGATTTTATGTGAAAAAAATGAAAAATCAATCAAAAAATCTATTTGTATATTAAAGTATGTATAATAGGGCGGGTCGAAAATCTAATTTTTCTCAAATCCCTTGGTAATAGTGAAAATATATTGTATCATGAAGTCAACAACAAGCCTGCGAAATATTAGTCTTTCATTTTAATTGTAAGAGCCCGCGCATCGACCGCCAAGTGACCCACAGCACACTAGTCGAATAAGACCAATTCTTGTTAAAAATTCTGGGTTTAGCCAAAAATTTTGGTGCATATTATTAGATAATGAATCCTTTAAAGCAAAAGATAAAGTCAAGTATCATTTCGCGCAGCCCTTTATCTTATATTTAATCTCAAACTCATCTATTTTCAAGAAAATTTTAATTGTTCTCTTGATAATTGCACTGGCCTATAGTCAAAAGATGTAAAGAACAACATTAATATTGCTGGCGTGCATTTAGATCGCTAGTTCCAAATATTCTAATCCTTTTTTAATATCAGCTATATTTTGCTATTTTTTGCAAATTTAGGAACAATTTCGGTAGCTCTAATAGAATAGCCATTATTTTTCATCATCGCGGAAAAATCTTGTTTATGCAAATTAGTATGGAAACACTGAACAGGCACAACTTCTAGACACACTAATTGGTTTACTTATGTTTATGCATACAATATAAAAATTGCAAATATAAGAAAATGATAAAAAAATTTGTTCAGGACTTTTTTTATTTTAAAATAATTTGTTTATAATCTGAACTATTTTAGTCATATTATTATCAAAAATCAGTAACATTAAGTCTCGCCTTCAATTTGTTAATTATTATGCACCGATCGAGTAAAATTTACCAAAGTTATATCGAAAAACTTAAGTGGATTTCCAGTTTTTTCCTAAAAAAAATTTCTCTTTAATTGTATAAATAACCTTTAAATAAAAGAACCGGATTACAGAAAACTGTGCCAGCGAGTGACTTTTTTCGTTCAAGCTGAATGCAAAGCAATATCGTCCAATTGGAGAGTCCTCAAAAGGATTCCCCATTTGCATACTTACAGACACTTTTTCACATAATGGAATTAACTAAAATATTTATGTATATCTAAACACTTATTGCACGTCCCCTACTTTCATATAACGGCAAATTTACAAACCGCGAAAAATGTGCTTCTGCGGCGACTAATGAAGCCATTCCGCACCAGTTTTCAAGACTGCAAAAATGGACTTAAAATGGGCGTTTCTCACCCTAATTGTAATGTATGTAAATACTTATATGTTTGACACTACTATTAACTTGTCGAACGATTCCTAATCTTTGACAATACATTCATTCACCACGATCTTGAAAACTGACCAAATCGGCGTGACCAAGTCCATGGTCATTTTAATATTATATAAACATTAAAAGGTTTCAAATAAATCTCGTCTCACTTTTTTGTATTTTTCACTTGGTTGCTGAAGTAATGAAGAATAGAAAATTCATAATGGAAAATCATAGTTTTGTTATTTTTTAATTTAATATCTTAAAAACGTGTAGACTTATTGAAAAATGATAAATGAACGTGAGGTTCTAAATTTAATAGCCCTTAATTTGATATATCGTCCTGTTTATAACAATAACGCATTCCATAGATATTACAAGCCAAAGTTTCATTTTCAAGATTCATACACTTTGATTCAATTGCGCGGGCTAAAGATAAGTTTTAGATTAATCTTTCGTGGCCAATAACAATTGGCTGAGACCTAAGACATCATAATATTACTATTACAATGCGGTCAAATAACTTTTATTTTCCCCCATACAAAATCGACCCAGCCTAATGTATAATATATATCAAATATATTGGCACTGAAAAACTTATCCGAACTTATCCGTGGAATGCTCGAATATTCGTTTTATTATTTAAATACGTAAAATAAATATTTTGTTTTAATGGTATTCTTTTATAATGAGGTAATTTATTCATATCAAGTAAGGAAGTGGCTGAGCCTGTATCAATCAATGCTAATATTTTTTCATTATCGATAGTTAATT
>NW_023458579.1:452740-454899 GCF_013731165.1 Rhagoletis pomonella
AATGTTAACTACTCTTGCAAAAGTCGCTATAATACTTATTTATACACGTTAAAAAGTCTCCTCTTCGTATGAACTTAGAAAACTACAAGAAAACGTGGTAGTTTCGGTGCCTAGTGGAAGAGGTCGCAAAAAAGAAGCAAACCAATTTTCCTAGAGGAGAGAACGCGAAAAGCTAAAAAAAGCTAGCTATGCAAAAGTTACTGGTTCAATTTATTTTATTTTTTTAATGGTATTAGGCTCTTATTTATCAAAATTTTCAGGTAATAAAAAACGATATAGTTCGGATTTTACTTGTTGTCGTAGACGTTTTTTTTTAATTCATGGCTTACTTTTATAAAATCACATAACAGCACTATGGGAAATTTTAGCCTATTTTGTGGCCAAAAGTCAATTTCTCGACTTGCTTGAAATAATTTTTTTTTTGTCTTATCTTACAGAGAATACTTCAAAGTAAAAAACTGTATACTCTGTTTTTAGATAAATTGACTTACCGTTAATTTGGTAACCCTCAAACAGATAGTTTCGAAATTTTCTCTAAACGAAAAATGTGTAGCTTGATTTTGTGCCACTTTCAAATGCGTGTATCTCGCAATCTATTTGCTGCTTTTCAAAAGTGGAAAGAAAGAGTGACGGTTAGCAGAATATATACCAATTAAAACTTGTATTATAGTTTAAAGGTTGTGGCAAAGAAACGTCCGCATTTAAGTGACTTTAAAGTGAAATTGTACAATTAAAAAAAAAAGTTTATTTAGTGTTTTAAAAAAATTTTTAAAAACGTTTAAAAAAAGCTCATCATAAATCGGTAGAATAGTCCCTGATCTCTTATTTACCCATAATCTTATACTGCGATTTTGTGCGATATTAAAGAAATTATAATTTTTCTTAGGTAACTACTTGGTACAAAATCATGAGTTTTATGAAATAATTCACGGTGTTATAATTTAAAAGTTGGAAAAAAACCTGTCAGATAACAAAGTTTTAAACTTAAGGTCAGTGGAGGATTCGAGTCGGTGTTTAAAATAGAACTTACGAGGCATCTGTTTATTGGGTTGGGGTCCACTGAACCCCGTGTGACCATTACGCAATTTTTTGGAGGTGCGACCATTACGGGTTAATTTTTGCGCGGCAAGGAAACTACTTCTAGTCCTACGACTGGGCTAAGTTTTATATTGATGTCTCAACTTTTCGAATTTTGGCTACAAAGTAGGGTAAAATTTCCCATAGTGCGCTGTTTGCAAGTGGACTACTCATATATTCATTAAAATATAATTTGTCATCCGTCTGAAATAAAAAAAAAATAATCAGAAGGATAAAATAGTATTGTGTTATTAATTCAAAAGTAAATAATTGTAGTTCAATGACGAAGGGGGGATCTATCCCCCCCCCCCCGCTACGCCACTGATCCCAGTTTAAGGGTGTGTTATATGATTCCAAAATGTTATCTGCTCCTCCAACTATTTTATTTCTTATAACACTTAAGATTCCATAGTACTTAGGGGTGCCTCTGGTCGGGTCAGGATACGTTCGACACTCTTTAACCAAGAGCTATATTCGATAGGGTTTCTAGCTGGTTGGGGGGACCAGTACTAGGTCCGGTTTGGTTAGGGTTTAGGACCGGTGGTCTTTTTATACTTTGGTTAATTTTGACTCAACTAACTGTCTTCACTATTACTCGATTGAATAAGTGTGTAAAAAAGCTTAGATAATTATTATAATAATACAAATCCCTGAATTATTTAATTTTTGGATATTTACTTATGAACTTTCTTACGTAAACTTTCTTATTTCTATTCGGATTGGGTTAATTTTTCATTCAAATTTGTTTTCAATTACACTTTCACTTCCTAGCTTAGACTTTATGTTTATTTATTAAATTCTGTACTTTTGACCTTATTCTTAAACTTAAACTTTCTTATTTAACTAAAAATTTCACTTATTATTTTTTTCACTCTTAACTTACACTAAAACGACCATCCTCCACTCTGCCATTTGGATGTGTCCTGTTTGTCCGTTTAAATTCGGCTTACTGAGGTCCTCTTGGATTTCGTTGTGAAGGGCGCCGCGAACTAGTACTACAGGCGTTGGTATGTTGGTGGTTGTTTCCTAATGCTTTCCTTAAAGCGGAAAGAAAGTGCGTGTGTGCAAGGTGAGTGCGAAGG
>NW_023458579.1:454999-465858 GCF_013731165.1 Rhagoletis pomonella
AATTGATGGTCATTAATTAAAGGTCATATTGTCTATCTGTTTGTAAATGATATATTTCCATTGGTGATGTGATTTTTACCATTACTATTATTATATTGAGTAGACGGTTCCTGTGTTAAATAAGTACGATTGCTACTACGTACTTGAGAAGATGGATTAAACAAATATTGCGAATTGGACGAATTTGTATTAAAATGATTAGGCATTAAAGAATGTTTATATTGAAATTTTGAATTTGGATGTTGTGTACATTTTTCAAAATTTATAGTTCCTTTTGGTTATTTTTTTAATTAAACCATGTTCTTCTAATACTTGAAACGCATCCCTAATATTAGTTAATTTTGAATTTATAATTATAGTAGCCTTATTAATATCAATTTTATTTAAAAAAGTTCGTAATATAAATTTGTCTACACTGAATAATTCGCTGGTACCCCTTCGCACTCACCTTGCACACACGCACTTTCTTTCCGCTTTAAGGAGAGACTTTGTTTTTCAAATTTAAAAGTTACAAACTTCCGCTTAGTTTATTCACGAGTTTTTAATGGTTTAACAATTTAAGTTTATGTGTAGGTATGTATATGTTCACGTATATAAATTAAAAAATGAAACATTTAAAAGGATGTTCAAAATACTAATTTTAAGGAGGGGCGTGCGCGTAGACTGGCGTTAATAGCTGAACTGCCGTGTCGCTGATTTGGCACGATGATGGGAAGCGGCCGTGCGCGCTCGTTAATCATTATTTCGGAGTTCACTTGACACCGCTGCGGCCAAAGGATGCGCACATGGCCGCTGAATTAAGTTTGTGGTTCGCCTTCAACCGGGTTTTCTTTGTCAAATTCAAATTTTTCGTTCATTTTACAACAATTTACAAGTTAGAAAGATACTTAAAATAGCTCACTATGTCATTGTTGATCGCTGTGGGGACACGTTTTTATAATTCGTCATACGACTCTTTGATTCCGAAATTTTTAATCGTTGCATGTTTCACATAATCCCATGATGGTATTGGTCCCAGTGTTCGAAGAATATAATAATAATAGGTAATAATAATAATAATAATAATAATAATAATAGTAATAATAGGTAATAATAATAATAATAGGTAATAATAATAATAGTAGGTAACAATAACAATAATAATAATAGGTAATAATAATAATAATAATAAAATAAGAGAAGTTAAAAGTAAATTTTTAGTGGGGCGGTTAGGAAAACGCACTAAAATAGCTGTATTTCAAAGACATGTTGTGAATACACTAATAAATGAATTAAAACTTTTCTGCTTTCAGATGGGTGATTATTCGGTTTCTCTAAAAGCGCCTGGCCGTAATAAACATTTCCGCGTACACGTTGAAAACAATATGTATTGTATTGGCCAACGTAAATTCCATACACTAGATCAATTAGTAGATCATTACCAAAGAGCACCGATCTATACGAATAAGCAAGGTGAAAAATTATATTTAGTACGACCGCTGCCAAAAGCTAATGGCACGTAAATAATCTACATTCGCGACAGCAGAGAAGCATAGTCCTCGTGATGTGTTCTTATTTCATATGTCATAAGACGGGAGCTACTTTATACACAATGCATATATATTTATTGATAGAACAGGTTGCTAATGCCTGTGGTATCGCAAACAAATTTAGTTATATAATTTTACCGTTACACATTATTTTAATACAAAATATGATATTACTACAATGATTAATGTGTAAATGAAAGGCTATTCAAAATGATAACATGAAAAAGAAAAAAATGATAACAATTAGAAATTCAGCACCGATGAATATCGTCAAATTATCACAATTTAGTGCGAAATATTAGCTATTTTTTAACAATAAAAAGCAAAGCGGCTATCTCTTAGAAGCAACTACCAAAAACGAGAACTTAAATTTATGTATATGTATTGCAAAATTTATGAGTCACTTAATGCATATTATAATAAATATATATATATTTAAAACCTATCATGAATAAAATGTCACAGTAATATATAACATAATTAATTTTATTTTCATCAGAATATTTTATTGTATCATTTGGTCTTCTCTAACGGCTTTAAGAAAGTTTTGAAGAAGATAAGCACGGAAAATAGCAGGTTAATTAAATTGGTAACAATTTTCAAGTAGCCAATATCCAACATTAAAAAAAAGTAAGTGCGCCTGGGCCACACTGTAGAAGCGAAACTTACGTTACTTATCTATCTATACATACACACATCTGCTTTTGCTTAAAGTTATATTTTTTCGCTTTTTTTCTATCACTGTAGATCCCTATCTCTACCACTGTTCGTTTTAATAACATTCATGTTATTCTTTTTTTCCATTATCTTCATTTTTATCTTCATACTCTATCGATAACAAAATCGATTATTACGTCCATCAAAATATGGATAACAAAATCGATGACAAATTCGATAAAAATTTCAATAGCAACATCGATAATACCATTGGTAGCTAAATCGATAACAAAATCGATAAAAATCGTTAACAGAATCGATAAATATCGATAACAAAATCGATAAATATCGAAAACAAAATCGATAAATATCGATAACAAAATCGATAAATATCGATAACAAAATCGATTTATATCGATAACAAAAGCGATAAATATCGATAACAATATCGATAAATATCGATAACAAAATCGATAAATGTCGATAACAAAATCGATAAATATCGATAGCAAAGTCGATAAATATCGATAACAAAATCAATAAATATCGATAACAAAATCGATGAATATCGGTAACAGAATCGATAACAAAATCGATAAATATCGATAACAAAATCGATAATAATCGATAACAAAATCGATAATTATCGATATCAAAATCAATCAATATCGATAACAAAATCGGTAAATATCGATAAAAAATCGATAAATTTCGATAACAAAACCGATAAAAATATCGATTATTTAATCGATAAGTGGAGAACCTCGAAAATCTCTAAAATCCCAAAATAGTTCCCAGATTGAGTCTCTGTGTCTCTCTCTTTATCCTTTTCTCTTTAATTACCTTTATTTTAATCTTTCTTCCCCTATCTTCATCTTTACTTTTATCGGTATCCTCATCCTCATCTTTGTTTTTACTTTTATGTTTACCATTTTCTTCATCAACATATTCCCCTTCATCTTTGCCCTTATATATATAAGTAAAGTGTTTAAATTTACCTTGGTCTTCGTTTTTACCTTTATCTTTACACATATTTGTTTTTGAATTTGTTCTTATTTTTACCTTTGCCTTTATAATTTTCTTTATCTATGTACGTACTCACCTTTACTTTCATTCTTGTATTGTTAGTTCTAAGTGTTATCCTCAAACCTTTTATTAGCAAGTTTTTGTTAAATTCATACCATATGCATACACACAAGAAGTACTTATTTCAGCCCCAACCATTTCCGTTGCATCATTTCCGTTGCACCATTTCTGTGTGCAATTTCCGCTGAATTTGCCAATTTACTCCCACCCAACCAACCGCCGCTAAAGAAGTTTCACTTCAAAAATCTGCTAAAGCTCTAAATTTGCGCTTCGGAATGCAAAACAAGTGCACTGAAATCCCGTTAATTGCAACCTTATGTGAAAACTTCAGGTTTTTACTATCATTACAATTTTTTAAGAGTGAAAGTAAGAATTGAATTTACTTCATTTATTTGCAACAAGTAATACCCACTACATATTGCACGTTTAATAATATACAAAATTATTTCCAAATTTAAATTTTGTGGGAAAACGCAATCAAAGTTTGCTCAACTCATAAAGTTGGTGTACCAAAAGACAGATATCTTCGCCATTTTTAAGAAGTTTAGTTATCTGTTAGTCAACATATTTTCCTCGTCAAGCTTATTATAGACCAAGAGCTTATGACCAAAAATCCCATCATACTTCAGATCGATTGAAATTTTTTGCGAGCTTAGCTTGTTAATATATAAATCGAGATCCGCAGGCCTGGCTGCTGAACAGCAGCCTTGACCATGCGTTTTAGCTATTAAAGATGTCAATAATAAACGATTACTCAACATACTTTAGATGACTTGAAATTTTGGTAGAAATTTATTTACAGTATATAGAAAATGCATTCAAGGCTGCCTGCCCATTCTTATGGTCTTAAAATACTGCCAGACCTTGTTGAAAGTGTATTTTGCAAATATAAGTCAACATACTTCAGATGGGCTGTCCTTTTAACAGCACATTAGTAATATTCGGGCATGTGCTGCAAATCGTACGATTTGAAATCGGTGCGATTTACAAAATTTATTAGGGAGAATTCTTATCAAAACGGGGAAAAATTGCCTCTAATATATTCTTCGATATGACGCCCTTTTGTGTTTCTATCAGTTTTTATTTGAAATATTTATTACTTGCATTAATTATATTAAAATATATTTTGCAAATCGCATCGATTTCAAATCGTACTTGCAGCTTATGCCTGATTGTAAATAGATGAAATTTCTACAGCCAGCCCCTTCTGATGGCCTTAGAGTACTGCCAGACTATGTTGAAAGTGTATTGTGGCAAGTATAACTCAACATACTGCAGATGACTTGAAATGTTGATGAAATTTTATTTACAGTGTATAAGTTAACTTTTTCAAATTAAATGCCTGATCTGCTCAGTTTTACACGCGCATGAAAAGTAACTAAACACCACATCCGCCGGGAACGAACATAACAACAACGTGCACTGGCAAACAGACGTTGGAACAATAATAGCGCGAATTCTGCAGACATCGCTTCAACTACAAGTTACTGCTGTTACGCGGCCAATCCGTGTGACCAAATAACAACTCTAGCTGTAGGGCAAATTTACTTTGTTAAAAATATTTTGTAGTTAGTTCTGAAGTAGCAATCAAAGAATAAAGGCCAGAAAAATTAACTAACGGGATTTTATTCAGATGGCGCCCGACGCGAATTTTAAAGTCGTACTAAAGTAGTACGCGAATTTTAAAGTTGTCCTAAAGCATTAGGAAACAACCACCAACATACCAACGCCTGTAGTACTAGTTCGCGGCGCCCTTCACAAGGAAATCCAAGAGGACCTCAGTAAGCCGAATTTAAACGGACAAACAGGACACATCCAAATGGCAGAGTGGAGGATGGTTAGATCCCCCCTTCGTCATTGAACTACAATTATTTACTTTTGAATTAATAACACAATACTATTTTATCCTTCTGATTAATTTTTTTTTATTTCAGACGGATGACAATGAATATATAAGTAGTCCACTTGCAAACAGCGCACTATGGGAAATTTTACCCTACTTTGTAGCCAAAATTCGAAAAGTTAAGACATCAATATAAAACTTAGCCCAGTCGTAGGACTAGAAGTAGTTTCCTTGCCGCGCAAAAATTAGCCCGTAATGGTCGCA
This sequence comes from Rhagoletis pomonella, assembly GCF_013731165.1. Taxonomy (NCBI): domain Eukaryota; kingdom Metazoa; phylum Arthropoda; class Insecta; order Diptera; family Tephritidae; genus Rhagoletis; species Rhagoletis pomonella. The sequence goes on from NW_023458579.1 coordinate 460,379, forward strand.
CCTCCAAAAAATAGCGTAATGGTCACACGGGGTTCAGTGGACCCCAACCCAATAAACAGATGCCTCGTAAGTTCTATTTTAAACAGCGACTCGAATCCTCCACTGACCTTGAGTTTAAAACTTTGTTATCTGACAGGTTTTTTTCCAACTTTTAAATTATAACACCGTGAATTATTTCATAAAACTCATGATTTTGTACCAAGTAGTTACCTAAGAAAAATTATAATTTCTTAAATATCGCACAAAATCGCAGTATAAGATTATGGCTAAATAAGAGATCAGGGACTATTCTACCGATTTATGATGAGCTTTTTTTAAACGTTTTTAAACATTTTTTTTAAAACACTAAATAAACTTTTTTTTTTAATTGTACAATTTCACTTTAAAGTCACTTAAATGCTGACGTTTCTTTGCCACAACCTTTAAACTATAATACAACTTTTAATTGGTAAATATTCTGCTAACCGTCACTCTTTCTTTCCACTTTTCACTTTTGAAAAGCAGCAAATAGATTGCGAGATACACGCATTTGAGAGTGGCACAAAATCGAGCTACACATTTTTCGTTTACAGAAAATTTCGAAACTAGCTGTTTGAGGGTTACCAAATCAACGGTAAGTCAATTTATCTAAAAACAGAGTATACAGTTTTTTACTTTGAAGTATTCTCTGTAAGATAAGACAAAAAAAAATTATTTCAAGCAAGTCGAGAAATTGACTTTTGGCCACAAAATAGGCTCAAATTTCCCATAGTGCAGCGTTATGTGATTTTATAAAAGTAAGCCATGAATTAAAAAAAAAAAACGTCTACGACAACAAGTAAAATCCGAACTATATCTTTTTTTATTACCTGAAAATTATGATAAATAAGAGCCTAATACCATTAAAAAAAATAAAATAAATTGAACCAGTAACTTTTGCATAGCTAGCTTTTTTTAGCTTTTCGCGTTCTCTCCTCTAGGAAGATTGGTTTGCTTCTTTTTTGCGACCTCTTCCACTAGGCACCGAAACTACCACGTTTTCTTGCAGTTTTCTAAGTTCATACGAAGAGAAGACTTTTGAAAGTGTATAAATAAGTATTATAGCGACTTTTGCAAGAGTAGTTAACATTTCATGCTATTTTTTTCAGAATATAGAAAAAAATTTCACTCTGCTGTTAGTGGACATGAAACTAGGAATGTTCGATATTTAAGAAAGTATCGATATCATGAATCGATTTAATTCATTGCATGTCAAATCGATATGGCGATATATCGGGCTGAACAATATCGATATCGGAAAAATCGATGTTGAAAATCCTACTCCCAATTGAATGGAATATTAAACCTGCTTATCAACTCAACTAATTGTGTTATTTCCATCTTGTATATTTACTGAGGATTAAAACGGCATGCCGGTCGATTCAAGCGGTTTGTCAAACTTAAGAGCTAAATAAATCACACAAGCTGTTGATTAAACCTACTTTAGTATTTTTCCATACACTTCTTTGTAGATGAAAAATAAATTTCAACTTAAATATCGATATTGCGGGATGTCTTCGATATATCGACCTTGGAATATCGATTCAAAAAATCGATTATCGTGCGTTCAAATATCGATATTCAGAAAAATCGATACGATACCGAACATTCCTACATGAAACCCACCAAAAACTAAAAATCGAAAAAAAATTTACATAGCGCACTTTGCAAGTGGACTACTCAATTGTGGAATATGCTATCTTATTTGCCCCTTCTTTTTATACAATTAAGGTGCGGCCTAATGGTTTAACGATGTTAGCGGTACATAATGGTGTGCCGATTACAACACAAGAAGTAATTGAAAAAATATGTGTTAAGCAACGAAGATTAAAAATCGCTTTATAAGTAATAAGATTTCGTAGACTTGTACATAAATAAATACAAATAGATACGCGTAAATATATAAATATGCAGATATATTCAATGTGTAAAAACTGAAGTGTATACTAACGAAACTTCTACAAAACAATACTGGACTACACACTATTTAATTAAAATGGTGTAGTAATTTAATTTTTTAAATTTAAATAAAGCATGAATTCCCCATGGAATAACCGAGTAGACAAAAAATATATAACGATAAAAATACATACATATATGAAAGAATGCCCACAGGCGACGCCTCTAGCCATTGTGTATCACAACTTTAAGTTATCGATGCAAATTTTTTTGAATCCCCCCCTTCGCCAAATCCTGGCTACGCCACTGACTGGGATTGTATTGTAAAATGTCTAAATCTGAATTACGCAGATAAAAGAGACAGGCTGACTTCCAAAACGTATCAATGCAATGCTTGGAAACTGTTATACTGCGGTATTCAAACTATTTGTATATGCAGAGTTGCGACACATTGCAACAATATACATTGCATATTTTAAATATTCAATATAGCAATGGACAATTTTTCTGAATTTTCCATTTCTAAAACACCAATGCTAACCAATAACAACTTTGTTTCTGATGCGCTGATTGCTCCAGCGATGCGTTTCGATAACTTTTCGGATGCGTTTTGGAACAGTATACATTGTCAATATTTTGTAGTTCGACGTTATGGAACCTTATACTTTGTACGTATGCAAAGCAGTTAACGTTTTGAAAGTCAGCCACATTAACACCTTAGAGTACCAATTGACAGCGATTTTACAAGGTAACAAAACAATACACTTCTATCAAGCGGTTTACACCCAGCTTTCCTTAATAATTAACAAAATTTCCCGCCTGGAAATCGGTGCTGAAGCAATGCAGGTACTAACAAGAACCTACCGAAATAAAGCCACTTGGCACTTTTATTAGAGGGCTCAGAGGAGATCTACCTCGACTTTTAGGTATCCGCGAACCAGTAGATCTACCACAGGCGCTTCAATTATTTATGCCTTAAACTTGAAAATCAACAATTTAGAGCACACTTTTCGAGCTACACTCATAATAAGATTTCGGAAAAAAACCTCCAATCCCTCCACGTGGAAATAATTATAATAATCATATGTATCCACCACAATTTTATCCTCAAATAGCTTACTTACCACAATTACGACAGACGAACAACCAAACAGTGCCACAAAAAAATCAGCAAAGCTTTCAACAGTTTAACAACCAAGGCAATATTCGACCTTATTTTCCGCAATATAACAATTATGAAAATATACTACCACCAAGGTCAGTTGCTCCTAAACCACCTCCAGCTCCGATTCCTATGGAAATTGATGACATTTTAAAAGCCAGAGCCGTTAATTATACGACTAACCCCAAAAACAATAATAAATATGTAGCAAAGCGACCTCAGCCGACATCTTCGCAAACACAGCAACCTCTCAAATTGCAAAGAAATTATCACATTGGCACTCTTCAATGTAACGAAAGCAATCAAGAGTATAACAGCATAATAGCAGAGAATGCCACACCAGAAGATTCTGAATATGACCAGTCTTTGAAAGAATATTTAAATGAATACCCAGAATACGGAAGTAACTATAACGAACCAGATAGGCATAACACCAATACAGACGATATTGATCCTACAAATGTCCATTTTTAAGAATAACAAGCTCGTCCGTACCTCACTTTAAGTGCAAGACGAGCTAAAATAGAATTCTCAAATTCCTTATCGACACCGGGTCAAATAAAAATTATATTCAACCCGCACTCATCAAAAACCATATAACTAACGATACAATTTTGTACGCCAACTCTGTAGGCGAAAAACCTAAAACTTCTCATTATTCTTACATAAATCTTTTCAACATTAAATCGGTCGAAATTAAAGTTTTGTTATTGCCAACACTGACGCCATTTCATGGAATTTTGGGAAATTATTCTTTAAAAGAATTTCTGCCATAATCTACACCAAAGACAACTACATGATAATCAACAACAACCAAAATCAAAATACCACAAATACTCGAAAGACACATGACAACCGACCAAAAACATCAAATAAACACTTGAGTAATAAAATATCCTAACCCTTTCACGGAACCAGACAAAAAATTAACTTTCACCACTGCTGTGAAAGGAGAAATAAGAACAACTGCAAGTGATCCAATTTATTCCAGATTCTACGCATATCCAGTAACACTTAAAGATGAAGTTGAGTAGCAAATCAAAGAGTTATTGGATCAAAGTTCTTGATCCCGTTTGGATCGTTCTAAAAAAATTGGTCACTTCAGGAAAAAAAGTATAGAATGGTTGTCGATTATAGAAAATTAAATTCTGTTACCATTCCTGATCGGTACCCCATTCCGCAGATAAAGGACATATTAGCGCAACTGGGAAAAAAAAAATTTTTTTTCTGTAATAGATTTCAAAAGTGGATTCCATCAAATCCCATAAAAGGAATCCGATATAGAAAAGAACGCTTTCTCCGTTAACAACGGAAAATATGAGTTTACACGACTCCCTTTCGGTCTAAAAAATACTACGTCAATATTTCAAAGGGCGCTTAACGACATTCTTCGTGAGCATATAGGGAAAATTTGCTATGTTTACATTGATGACGTAGTGATTTTCGGAGAAAACGAGGAGTCTCTTATCAAAAACATAGAAAGAATTTTTCAGACACTACAAGCGGCAAATATGAAAGTTCAACTCGACAAAAGCGAATTTTTAAAAGAAGAAGTTGAATTTTTGGAGTTTTAAAAATTCTCTCATGGAATAAAAACAAACCCGGCCAAAGTTGACGCAATAAATCCATTTCCTTCCCCCAAAACTCTCAAAAATCTCCGATCTTTTCTTGGCATGTCCGGCTTTTATAGGCGCTTCATAAAGGACTATGCAAAACTCACAGAGCCCCTGACAACTCTGCTCAGAGGGGAAGAGGGACGTATGTCCATAAATATATCGAACAAGAAAATAATACACCTTGATGGTAAAGAAATCGAGGCCTTCAACAAACTTAACGTTCTCTAGCATCACAAGATGTTATGCTAACTTATCCAGACTTCTCCAAAGAATTTCAACTGAAAACAGATGCGTCAAACCATGCCATAGGTGCCGTCTTGGCACAAGATGAAATACCGATCATGTTCATAGAGTCCGACCGATTCCAATTACTTTTTTTCAGGTACCGATCCCGACGCTGATTAATCGGCTTATGGTGAAAGAATCAACCGATGCCGATTAATCGGCTTATGGGGAAAAAAACGGCCGGTGCCGATGCCGATTCTATAAAAATTACAAATAAATGTATTAATTCAAAAAATCAGTTACTTTAACGGAGATAACAAAACAAAAGAAAACAAATAATGGAATTAATTGGCTTGTTATGCAGCATTACATACATATGTATGTGCAATAAAATTTCATTTCGTTTTGTTCTAAAATACACTATTTTGCTTTCAATGCATAAGAACTTATATGCTAGGTATGTATGTATGTACATACATATGGCGGTCCACAAAATAAAAGAATTGCGATATTTTGACCGGTTTTGGCATTTCGCATTTGTCTTTTGTTTATTTAATGTT
>NW_023458579.1:465958-467142 GCF_013731165.1 Rhagoletis pomonella
TTTTTTTCCTATAGTACTACTTTCCTGGTGTAACGAACCCTGTATCGGTTAAAATGTATGGAATATATTTCCTGAAGTTTGCAGAAAATGTCACCATCTGTTTTAATACAATTCGTAACTGATTGGTTTAGGTAGCGTTTAAAAATCTCAAAGCTTTTATCTTCATTTAACTCCCTTTCTCTAATTATATGCCTATGGTAAGTCGGGTGAATAATTTCAAATTTATATTATGAATTTTCTCCGAAAGAAAGGAATATCTGGGTTTTAAAAGCATTTACTGGAGCTTCGGTAAATTGTATTGAATTTTGTGATGAGCTCGCAGCAACACTGTGTTGGGTAGCAGTCATTAAATTAATTTGGGAGACTTCCGGTGGCCTTGACAAAGCGTCGGTAACCTTATTAGTGGAACCTGGTTTGAATTACAATTTATAATTATATTCCTCCAGTACTGCTTTACACTTTTTCAGTTTGCTATTTTTGTGTTTTTATTGCTTAATGCGTAAGTCAGCGGCTGGTAGTCTGTAGATATTATAAACTTTGGCGGAACCATATAAAAAATTTCTTAATGATTTGAGAGCCCATATGATGGCGAGCATCTCTTTTTCATTTGTGGCATAATGCTCTTCGCTTTTGCTAAGCGTTCGAAATATGAACATGTAGAGTCCGACCGATTAATCGGCATCGGCATCGGCTAGTATCGGCACAAAATTGAGCATCGGCATCGATATCGACCTTTTTTTGCCGATTATTTGGAATTTCTTTTCATATGTTCAGGTGAAGCGACAGACAACAGCCAACATCAAAAAACATTTGCAGACAACTCACAAAAATGTATTTTTTTTGGTTGAAGGTGTTTCACGTTTTTTCCATACAAAATCATGTTCGGCAATTTTCTTTTATATGGAGAACACTGCCAGCAAAAAATAATTGCCATAAATTAACGGGATTTTATAGCAGCTTGAAACTTGCACTATACTAGATTTTAAATCGTCTACAAAACTGCATACCAAAATTCTGTTTAAAAAATTTGAAATTTTGGTGAAAATAAGCAGTTTTTATAATTTTTGGACAAAGTTTGAAATCTGAATTTATGTGGTATTTGTTGTATACCAGCTAGACTGTTATAAAAAAATTATGAACATTAAATAAACAAAAGACAAATGCGAAATGCCAAAACCGGTCAA
>NW_023458579.1:467242-468413 GCF_013731165.1 Rhagoletis pomonella
TTATTTAATGTTTATAATTTTTGTATAACAGTCTAGCTGGTATACAACAAATACCACATAAATTCAGATTTCAAACTTTGTCCAAAAATTATAAAAACTGCTTATTTTCACCAAAATTTCAAACTTTTTAAACAGAATTTTGGTATGCGGTTTTGTAGACCATTTAATTCTAGTATAGTGCAAGTTTCAAGCTGCTATAAAATCCCGTTAATTTATGGCAATTATTTTTTGCTGGCAGTGTTCTCCATATAAAAGAAAATTGCCGAACATGCTTTTGTATGGAAAAAACGTGAAACACCTTCAACCAAAACAAATACATTTTTGTGAGTTGTCTGCAAATGTTTTTTGATATTGGCTGTTGTCTGTCGCTTCACCTGAACATATGAAAAGAAATTCCAAATAATCGGCAAAAAAAGGTCGATGTCGATGCCGATGCTCAATTTTGTGCCGATACTAGCCGATGCCGATGCCGATTAATCGGTCGGACTCTACATGTTCATATTTCGAACGCTTAGCAAAAGCGAAGAGCATTATGCCACAAATGAAAAAGAGATGCTCGCCATCATATGGGCTCTCAAATCATTAAGAAATTTTGTATATGGTTCCGCCAAAGTTTATAATATCTACAGACTACCAGCCGCTGACTTACGCATTAAGCAATAAAAACACCAATATAGCAAACTGAAAAAGTGTAAAGCAGTACTGGAGGAATATAATTATAAATAGTAATTCATACCAGGTTCCACTAATAAGGTTACCGACGCTTTGTCAAGGCCACCGGAAGTCTCCCAAATTAATTTAATGACTGCTACCCAACACAGTGTTGCTGCGAGCTCATCACAAAATTCAATACAATTTACCGAAGCTCCAGTAAACGCTTTTAAAACCCAGATATTCCTTTCTTTCGGAGAAAATTCATATTATAAATTTCAAATTATTCACCCGACTTACCATATGCATATAATTAGAGAAAGGGAGTTAAATGAAGATAAAAGCTTTGAGATTTTTAAACGCTACCTCAACCAATCAGTTACGAATTGTATTAAAACAGATGGTGACATTTTATGCAAACTTCAGGAAATATATTCCATACATTTTAACCGATACAGAGTTCGTTACACCAAGAAAGTAGTACTATAGGAAAAAAACCAGTACAGGTATATCTTTGAAA
>NW_023458579.1:468513-482931 GCF_013731165.1 Rhagoletis pomonella
AAAAAAACCAGTACAGGTATATCTTTGAAAAAAAGTTCACAAAAGACCCTGAAAAATTGGAAATTAGCGGAAGGAAATTATGAGAAAATTAATACAAAAACAAGAAGCAGAGATTGCTTATAATAACAAAGGGAAATTACCATTCAAATCATATGCAATAGGAGAAATAGTCTATGGCCCCTATTACGAGTGTCGACTGGCAGTAGAATAGAAATTTGTCGATCGAATCGATTTGGGAATTGAGCAGAAGGAAATTTTGAGATAATTAATACAACAACAAGAAGCGGACATTGCTTATCATAACAAAGGGAAATTACCATTCAAATCATATGCAATAAGATGTATAGTCTATGGCCCCTATTGCGAGTGTCGACTGGCAGTAGAATAGAAATTTGTCGATCGAGTCGATTATCTTTCATTTTGCTATTGTGTAACTTGATCGATAAAAATGTGTACTATTGTGAATGGTGACTGAAATGTAAACAGCTGTTTGTTTACATTTGTTTCTTTAGTGTTTCATTTACATAATTTTAAAATAATTGCTTTTATTATAAAATTTGTTTTTGTTATTTTATGGCCTTATAACAATTATATTCAAAATTTTTTATTGAGATCGAGGCCGTTTTTAATGAAAATGTATTGTGGAAAAGCAACAATAATTTGAAAAAATGGTAGAAGTGATAGCTATTTCGGAAATTACCACATTTCATCATTAGACTTCTTCCAGTAGGATTCGAACCGACGATCCCACTGACTCAGCCAGTTGCCTATGCACTGTGCTAAGTTCGCCTCGTTAATTCTTGTTTCTTATTTCCACTATTTCACATGCTAAGCCAACTACAATTAAGCGCAGCTATTCCGCTGCAATTCACTTGATCATGTGGTTATTGGTTTTGTTGGTTTTTGCTGATATTTCTATTATTAGAATGTTTAACTTTTCTAGGTGTGCTCGTCCTTAAGTTATTTCTTTTTGTTATTTTATGGCCTTATAACAATTATATTCAACAATTTTTAATGAGCTCGAGGCCGTTTTTTAATGAAAATTTATTGTGGAAAAGCAACAATAATTTGAAAAAAATGGTAGAAGTGATAGCTATTTCGGAGATCACCACATTTCCTCATCTAACTTCTTTCAGTAGGATTCGAATATATTTAAATAATATATATATATATATTATAAATATATATTTATTATGAAATTTAAAAAATGGATACAGTTGAAATATGGTTTAGTGATGAGAAAGATGATGTGGAAGCTAACAGATTAGTGGAGTTGGCAAGGAGGAAATTGCGAGGTTCGACGAATCTATGTATGTACATATGTGAATTTTATAAATAGTAGTTGCGTTCCAGATGCTTCACAGTTTGTAGGTGTTACAGGATTTGCAGGAAAAGCTGGCTTCGTCATAAATAAACTTTACGGTTTAGTTATTTGTACAATGATGTTGGGTATTTGTGCCCAAACGCGTGACCCCATTTTAAAAACTTTAACAAATACGTGTAGTGAAAGAATACAACTTTAATTTAAAATAAAGATTTCAAATTTTCGAGCACTAGTTAATTAATGAAATATGTAGTTTTTTGTAAACTTTGATGTTGGTTCTGCGCAAAAACAATTGGATGGAGTTATATGCGCAAAAATGCTGGATATCTTTCACAATAGAAGCCGAGCTTCCGCCCCTACTCTTTCCGCAAATTCCTGTGCCTATGTCCTCATTCACCTGCATCAGCTCTGCCAACCTCGCAAGTTGCCTTTTGTTGCTTACAATTTTTGATCTGTAATTCAGACACATATGTACATACATATGTATGGCCTCTATTATGAGTTGCATTCGATTTTCGACTGTGGTCGAAAGTGCTGAGCGAACGAATTTGCATTTGGTATTATGGCACTCATTCGATGAAGAATAGCGCCATTGTGAATTTCGCTCGTTTAGGTTGTTCACAATAGTATATTTTTCACCGCTGAGAAGCTTTGTTTACAAATCGCGCAAACTAAATAGTGTGCTTATACATATTTATGTAAATTTGTTCTAATTAAAATGAAGTAAAAAAGAAAGCAAGTTTATAAAAAACGTGGTAAAATGAGTACAACGAGTTCTGGTTCAACGATTCGTCAGAGGATGAGAGCTTAGTAAACTGGCCAGGAGTAGCAAATGAAGAGAGTTTAAGTTTATTAGTCTTTCGACGATATTTTGATATAAAATATATTTAAGAAATTTGTCTACAGATTCATTAAAAAGTTCCGACCATCTAAAGAGGCGTTTGTGAGCCAAATCTATTTAAAATATTTTAAAACTATCAACAGCGCTACGATTTTGTTCTCAGAGATCGTGCCAACAGAGTATTGGGATTTTCTTTCACAAGTAAAACCAGCCTTTCGAGCTTGTGTTTAGTATTCAAGATGTTAGAACTGCATGAAATTAATAAAAATTGTTTAAAATTAATGTCTAGCCGCCAAAATGTAAGAAAACATATACAAAATCATACATTTTTCACAATTTCCTAACACTTCGCTACACCATCGAAAGCAAAATTCTGTTCGACAGAAAATCGATACTCAACGAAAATTTCGACACGCTTGCATAGCTCATAATACGAATTTCACTTTCGATCTTCGATCTTCGATAGCCAGCGAAGATCTAAATTCGAATGCAGCTCATAATAAGGGCCTATATTTCACAATTTTTTACAACTTCCAGTTTAATTGACTTACTTTTTATCCATTATAGTAACACTTTCTTATGTAAATTTTATAAACGCAAACTCCAACGACTAAAAACAGCAATAGAAGGATGAGCGATTAAAAAGTATATCGTCCCGATCAGACACAATTGCTGTTCCAAACATTGCTAGTCTGCTTTTTCGGGACACTTCAAAGCGCGCCTACTGCTCCCACCGCCGCTTCCGTTTCTGGCCACCGGCGTATCACCATTGCAACGTGGTTTAGCGGCTTTCCTCCTGCCGGACACACTGCCTGGCTTGCCATGACCACTTTCTTGTTGCGACCTCTTCTTCACTGAGCTAGCGGAACCGTCACGCTTTTCCTGTATCGGTGGACCGCTTCCTTCTGACGAAACCACTCCGTGTCCATCACTGCCAACCTCCGCCCAACTAACCGCTTCCGTTTCTGGTGGAATCTTCGACACTTCCTCTAAGGCTAACCGTCTGCTGCAGCACTGGCTATCGTAACCAACCCTAAGTGGCACTTTCCCGCGACGATCTGTCAGGATCATTCTCTGGAGGTCAATCTTCATGCCTTGGCCAAGTAAGAAATCCACGCCGATGATGACTTCATCCATCGCATGGTACTTGCTCCAGGTAGTGGCTTCACATAAAAAGTGCCCAAATCCGGTCGAATAATGGAATGTGTCGCTCCAGTATCCACTGTCAATACTCTCTCCTGCCTATTCACACATCCACCAACAGTGAGGTTGCATGCTTTCCGGCCAATTTGTGAGACGGGGATTATGGGCCCTTCAACATCTGGAGCCAGCACGCGGCCCTTTCTGCTTGCTCGTTTCAGTTTAACGACTGATTGGAGTTGGCTTTGTCTCCTTCAGCCCTGCGTTTGCGCCCTGCTGAATTGTTGAGCACACTGGAACTTGTGCTGCAACCGCGGGCGAAGTGGCCTAGCTTTCCACATTTAAAACATTGCTTCCAGCTTATCTCCGGTGGTGCACCCTCTCACATGGTCGTGCTTCTGCCGGCCACTGGTGGTGACCAGACCATGTCTCCTCTCGTGGGCACCCTTTTTGCCAGATCTATGCCGCATCCTCTGTCCATGACACCCATGCTCCTGCCTTCGTGCTGAACTGCCTTTAGCACGTCTTGCTAAATCCGGTTCCTCACACTGAAACTTGCCCAGTGTTTCCGCATCTCGCTCCTTCGCCCGCTTCAACCTCATTGACCGGACATGTATAACCTCATCCTTGGCTTCCGGCTTAACTGCTTGCCTTTGCCGACCACCTTTTTCGGGACACTTCAAAGCGCGCCTACTGCTCCCACCACCGCTTCCGTTTCCGGCCACCGGCGTATCACCATTGCAACGTGGTTTAGCGGCTTTCCTCCTGCCGGAAACACTGCCTCGCTTGCCATGACCACTTCCTTGTTGCGACCTCTTCTTCACTGAGCTAGCGGAACCGTCACGCTTTTACTGTATCGGTGGACCGCTTCCTTCTGACGAAACCACCCCGTGTCCATCACTGCCAACCTCCGCCCAACTAACCGCTTCTGTTTCTGGTGGAATCTTCGACACTTCCTCTAAGGCTAACCGTCTGCTGCAGCACTGGCTGTCGTAACCAACCCTAAGTGGCACTTTCCAGCGGCGATCTGTCAGGATCATTCTCTGGAGGTCAATCTTCATGCCTTGGCCAAGTAAGAAATCCACGCCGATGATGAGTTCATCCACAATGTCTGCCACTATAAACTTAGTGTACGAGGCCACATCGTCGATTATTACGGGCCTGTTCGAGGCACGTAATAAATGCGGCATTACTGCCGTACTGATGAAAAATTGCAACATTGTTGCAACTGCCCAACTGATAATACATTGCTAGAAATTGGCACAGAACGTGATACTTTTATCAGTCGCCCAACACTGCGGTTGTGATAGCAACTCGAACAAGCCCTACCTCGCATGGTACTTCTCCTAACACTTGGGTGCGTTCACCCAAGTCTGCAGCTTTGCTCCAGGTAGTGGCTTCACATAAAAACTGCCCAAATCCGGTCGAATAATGGAATGCATCGCTCCAGTATCCACTGTCAATACTCTCTCTTGCCCATTCACACATCCACCAACAGTGAGGTTGCATGCTATCCGGCCAATCTGTGAGACTGGAGCCAGCACGCGGCCCTTTCTGCTGGCTTTTTTCAGTTTAACGACTGATTGGAGTTGGCTTCGTCTCCTTCAGCCCTGCGTTTGCGCCCTGCTGAATTGTTGAGCACACTGGAACTTGCGCTGCAATCGCGGGCGAAGTGGCCTAGCTTTCCACATTTAAAACATTTGCCAGAGCCATTCTTTTTCTCGCCCAACAGTTGGATAATCTTCTTCAGCAATTCATTTGTTTCGTCCGGTGTTTCCACTTCCACGCGATGTGCTTTGTAGGCTGGTCTACTTAGGAGCGCCGCCGTTTCACGCGTCTGAGCATACGAGACAGCTTCAGCAAATGTTGCCTTTGGATTCGCGTACGTCTCTCGCTTGGTATACATGTCCCGCATTCCGTTGATGAACCTCTGGATTTTTACCCTTTCAAGGTGCTCACCAGATGCGTCTCCAATTACCAAATGAGCCAACCTTTCAATCTCAGAGGCGAATTCCTGTAAAGTCTCCTTGGATTTCTGGCAGCGATTCTCCAGCTCCATCTGGTAAATCTGCCTCCTGTGCTCGCTACCATAACGTCTTTCCACTGCACCCATTAAGGCATCGTAATTGTTCCTTTCACAGTCGGGAATAGTCTGCAATATTTCCGCTGCAGGTCCTTTTAATGCCACGAACAGAGCAGCGGATTTATCGTCCATGCTCCAGTTGTTTGCTGTAGCCATCTTTTCGAACTGGAGCTTAAAGACTTGGAAAGGAATCGTGGCGTCATAGGATGGAGTCTTTACCTTGGGCGCGCTGGTCGAAGAAGGTGGACGATTCAACTGTATATCTCGGAGACGACCTTCCAATTCTTCTACCTTAGCCTCAACTTTCTCCTTAAATACCTCTTCGATTTTGTCTTACCGCTCCTCGATTTTATCCTGTCTCTCTGAGTTCCGCATTATCTTTGAATAAATTCTGCTCTAGCTGAGTAATGTTTTCATCTAGCTGCGATGACATGTACATTTTCTGGGCTTCCAGCTGGAACGACAGCTGTGATGACATCTGGGACATGGCGGCTAATAATGTGTTCATTTTTATAACTGTTGATGAACTAGGAGCCTTTTGCTTTTCTTCAACCTTCCCGGATGTCCGCTGCACATCCTTCGACGAACAAGCAGCCTCATCCTTCTGTTCGTCCTTCGTTGATGTCGCGTCGTCCTCACGATGGAAGTCGTATTTATCAACGTCGATACCTTCCTTTTCCATAGCATCTCGCAGCCGTGATAGTAATTCCACTTTTCTTCCGGAGGTTGCTAAATTTCGTTCCTCCAACTCCTGCTTGAGTTCCTCAATCTTTAGATCCTGAATTTTCGCCATTTTCAGTAGTTTATCCTTCGGGATTTATTTAACAGTCCCACTTCTGACACCAATTGTTACGATTATCCTCGAAACCTTGAGGGATTTCCCAAATATTCTACGGCTCGTATCGCTGGATTGTTAAATAAATGCTAACGATGACCAAATTGTAGTACAATTAACTTTATTGTACAACAAACAATTTACAATACTTGCTAATACAGTAGAAACACTTTACAATACTTGTTAACACAATTAAACTTATAGCTTGCTTATTCGCAACTCACTTCTCTGTTCACTTTACTTGTAGCTTGCTGACTTGTATCTCGTAACTAACTCAACTCCGCTGTATCGTGGCTCTTATATACATGCGCTCGCACTTATGGCAACTCTAGAACATTCTGAAGTTTAACGCTCATTCTCTTTCTCTCGCTGTTCGCCGTGTTTATCCCACTTGACGTTTCTCTTTGTGGAACATTATACGTCATTCCTCGAACATTCTGCCTATTTCTCGTTGTTCGCTTCGCGTTGCCGCGTTTCTCTTTGTGGAACATTCTACGTCATTCACAATATTAACAAGCTAAGTTCATAAAAAATTTCAGTCGATCTGAAGATGAGTTTTTTGGTCATGAGCTCTCCGTCTATTAATTGTATTATGAAATCTCCAAAAACGTATTTTTAATTATATCTTTATATTATTAAACGTGCGATATATACATTAGGGTGGTCCTTAAAAAATGAAATAAACGATTTTTTTCAGTCTCACATATAAATTTTGGTTTCGATTGGATACGATGAAGGCATGTCGCACAGGGGGGTAAAGTTCAGATTCCTCTATGGAGACTCAAAAAATTAAAACTAATTACCTAATTACTAATACCCAAAATCGAGTTTACCATAGTCGAAGATAGCACATATAAATTTTGGCCCCGATTGGAGTCGGTTAAGGCGTGTCGCAAAGGGGTCAAAGGCCAGATGACTCTATTGACTCAAAAAATTCAAAATATTTGTTTTCATTTAATACCCTAAATCGATATTACTAAAGTCGAAGTTATCACATATAATTTTTGGTCCCGAATGGAGTCGGTTAAGACGTCTTCATAGGGTAATCTGTAAATTGAATTTGTATAGAATGTGGTGAATACTGCGGTAATGGTACGCGAACAACAAGAAAATGGCAGAATGTTCGAGGAATGACGTAGAATATTCTACACTGAGAAACGTCAAGTGGATGAATACTGAGAACAGCGAGATAATGAGAGAACGAGCGATAAACTTTAGAACGTTCTAGAGTTGCCATGAGTGCGAGCGCAGGTATATAAGGCCACTGCTACAGTGAAGTCAGTTAGTTGCAAGTCAGCAAGTTACAAGACAAGTCAGTTGCGAATCAGCAAGCTATAAGTTCAGTTGTGTTTGTAAGTTTTATAAAGTGTTTTTATTGCCTTAACAAGTTTTGTTAATTGTTATTGCATAAACAAGTATAGTAAAATGTTTGTTGTACAATAAAGTTAATTGTACTGTAATTTGGTCATCTTGAGCGTTTATTTAACAATCTAGCGATACGAACCTAGAGGTTGTTAGTAAATCCGTCAAGTATTCAAGGATAATCGTAACAATTGGTGTCAGAATTGGGATTGCTAAATAAATCCTAGAAGAGAAACTTCTAAAAATGACAAAAATTCAATACCTAAAGATCGAACTCAAACAGGAGTTGGAAGAGTGTAATTTGGCCACGTCCGGAAGAAACGTGGAGTTGTTATCCCGGTTGCGAGAGGCAATGGAAAAAAGGCATCGACGTTGACAAATACGATTTCCATCGTGAGGACGACGAGGCATCCATGAAGGGCAAAGAAAAGGAAAAGACTGCTTCTTCGTCGAAAGGTATGCAGCATACAGTCGGAGAGGTTGAAGAACAGCTAAAGGCTCCAGGTTGATCAACAGTCATGGACATGAACACGCTACTGGCTGCCATTTCACAGATATCATCAAGATTGGAAGCGAAGTTGGAAACACAGCAGGAAGCACGGATATACGCATGTCGCGGGTGATGGAAGCACAGAGGTGGCAGCTGGCGTCAGATATTTCTTCACAGCTACAATCACAGAAGACACACGTATCGCAGTTGCTGGAAGTGCAGGATTCATAGATTACACAACTGCAGGGGAATCTGGCTAGAGATAGAGAACAAATCAAGGATAGACAGGATAAAGTCGAAACACAATACCGTCGAACGACGAATTTTCGCACAGTAGTGCGACGATGGCGGCAACTTTCGCCCAAAAATTTCGCTCAGTAAAACACAACTACGGCAACAACGAATTCAGCTGCTTATCACAAGGTACAATTGAAATTTTTACAAACAATAAGATTATTAATTTTTAACAAAAACTAATACAATATTTTTCAATTTCGATTTAAAAACTTGAGAATATTTAGCATATGGAAACGACGGATCGTATTTTGCAGCTCTATCGTTGCGAATAGTCGTCGGACGAACGTCGTCGTTTCCTTTGGTTGTGTGCGTTCTCATATACAACGGTGTGTTTTAATTTTTACAGCGAAAACTCGCTGCGAAAAATTCGGCGTTCGTCGGCATTGTGTTTCAGCGGTAAGTTAGAAGAATTGAAAGGTCGTATCCGTGGTTTTCAGTTGAATCGTCCAGGTACTTCGACGAACGCTTCCAAGGTAAAGACGCTATCCTTTGACAGCACAATTCCTTTCCAGGTCTTTAAGCTCCATTCGACAAGATAGCTACTGCAGGATAAATCCGCTACGCTATTTGTTGCACTAAAAGGACCTGCAGCGTAATTCTTGCAGACTATTCCTGACTGGAATGACGTTATGGTAGCGAGCACAGGAGACAGATTTACCAAATGGAGCTGCAGAATCGCTACCAAAAAGCCAACGAGTCTACAGAACTTCGCCTCTGATATAGAGAGGTTGGCTCATTTGGCAATTGAAGATGCATCTGGTGAGCACCTCGAAAGGCTAAAAATTCAGAGGTTCATCAACGGATTTGGGGACATGTATACCAAGCGAGACGCGTATGCGAAACCAAAGCCAACATTTGCTGAACCTGTCTCGTATGCTCAGAGACGTGAAACGGCGGCTCTCCTAAGTAGACCAGCTTATAAAGCCCATCGAGTGGAAGTGGAGACACTGGACGAGACAAAGGATATGCTGAAGAAGATCATCCAACTGCTGGGCGAGAAAAGGGATGGCTCTGGTAAATGCTTTAAATGTGGAAAGCCATGCCACTTGGCGCAAACGCAGAACTGGAGAAAATGAAGCGACTTCCAGTCAGCCGTTATACTAAAACGAGCCAGCAGGAAAGGCGCTCGCGGGCTCCAGAAATTGAAAGGCCCATAATCTCCGTCTCACAAATTGACAGGAAATCGTGCAACCTCACTGTTAATGGATGTGTGAATGGGCAAGAGCGAGTGCTGGCAGTGGACGCTGGAGCGTCACATTCAATTACAGTATATTTTGCTTTGCTGCCTCTATGCTTAAGTGCACATTTAAGATACCTACCCCAAAATGCGCATCAAAAGCATTATTTTAACATTTATAAGGAAAATGCTCCGATAGATGCATTCAACATACCTGCACATTGGCAATACCTGCCTTAAAAATTGTGGGACTAGTATCAATTATCAATGAAAGTATTACGTTTACCTGCACTGGCCCTACAATTACCTAGTTTTACAACCTTTTATTTATTTTGCTCATCTCGCAGAACAATGAAAATGGCTATCAATTTAGTTATATAGATAATTAGATAACATTCGGTAAAAATTTCGCTTGCAGTAATTTCTACATGGTAAGTGCTCCGCCAATATTTGGTTTTATAGGGATTCGGATACCTTCCTCATTGAAGTAGTAAAGAAAATTCGTTTAAGTGCCTTTTTCGGTTACGTGCAAAGTTTTTCGTGCAAAGAAGGATGTGCAGCTAAGCAAAATATACTGTATTCGACCTGTTTTGGCCACTTTTTATGTGAAGCTACTACCTGGAGCAAAGTTGCGGACTGCAACTGGTGAGCGCGCCCAAGTGTTAGCAGAAGTACCATGCGAGGTAATAATCGGGGGTGTGGCTTCGTACACCAAGTTTATAGTGGCAGATATTATAGATGAAGCCATCATCGGTGTGGACTTCCTACTTGACCGAGGCATTAAGATTTACCTCCATATCCTGACATATAGCGACAGGGAATTGCCACTTAGGGTTGGTTACGACAACCAGTACTGCAGCAGATGGTTGGTCTTACAGGAAGCCCCGAAGATTCCACCAGCAATGGAAGTGGTTAGTTGGGCAGAGGTTGGCAGTAATGGATACGGAGTGGTTTCGTCCGGAGAAGGAAGCGTTTCACCAATACAGAAACAGCGTGACGGTTCCGCCAGCTCAGTGAAGAAGAGGAAGTCGTAACAAGGAAGTGGTCATGGCAAGTCAGACAGTCTTTCCGGCAGGACGAGAGCCACTGAACCACGTTACAAGGGTGATACGCCGGTAGCCGGAAATGGAGCAGCTGTGAAAGCAGTGAGAGCGCTTCGAAGTATGCAGAAAAAGGTCGTGGTCGGCAAAGGATGCAAAGACAAGAATTAAAGCCTGAGGCCCGGGATGAGGTTATTCCTGTCCGGTCAATGAAGTTGACGTCGGTGGAAGAGCGAGATGCGGAAACACTAGGCAGTGCAGCTCGAGGATCAAAGCCTGGTAGTCATGGCCAGAGAAAGCGGCGTAAATCCGGTGAAAAGGGTGCCCATGAGAAGAGAAATGGTCTGGTCATCACCTTTGGCCGGCAGAAACTCGGCCATGTGAGTTGGTGCACCCCGAAGAAAATTGCAGTAACGCATGGAGCCGAGAGGGTTTCCAGGAAGGCGATTTTGTGTTTATGTACAAGCCGCAGCGGGAGCGAGGCTTCACCTCCAAACAACGACTGGAAAGGTCCTTACAAGATTGTCAAACGGCTGAATCACGCAGAGTATCGAATCCAGGCTGTTAAGAGACCGATAACCTAGATGAAGGTGCTCCAGTGGTGGAAGTGTTTGTTGTACAATAAAGGTAATTACTGTAATTTGTCCATCTTAAAATTTATTTAACAATCCAGCGATACGAACCTAGGTATTTTTGGTAAATCCGTTAAGTGTTCAAGGATAATCGTAACAAAACATGCTACTTGTAACTTAAAATTCGAGATGCATTTTATGTGGTAAACCGAATTGCAGCAGAGAGCGGGTAACGGGCTGACATGTACCCGCTGTCAAAATTAGAACATATTGAATTGCATGAAATGGCACAGAATTGCGGCGGGATGGATATATTTCCGTCAGTTATTTTTACGGTGGGGAAATATTAGCATTCATTTGTATTTTCCCCGTCGGGTCAAAGACTCAGGATTGATTTTCTGACCATTCCATGTCAATTTCCTTGTTTACAAAAAAAAGCAGGTAAACAGCAACCAAGCAATATCTATCTATTCAATTTGAACAATTTATTTAATTTAACAATATATTTAACTTACCAATATAATTATTTCACAATATAATTAATTTAAATTTATTTAAAAATCAATAGTGCTTACCGTTGCCGCCGCAATTGTGTTTACCCCACCGAATTTGCCGACTGTAATAATCAGCTGTTCGCCACCCGTCAGCCCGTTACCCGCTCTCCATTGCAATTCTGTTTACCACATTATAGTCAAGGATATTAGACTTCTGTAGTTCACGAACTATTCACTTCCTTGAGCTACATAGTTCATTGAAGTGAACGCGGGACCTTGTTCGAAATTCTACACGAACTCCTTTTTCAGAGTTTCCTTATATAAAAAAATCTTTAAAATTTGTTATTTTTACTATGTGAAAACTAGATTACGAAAATTCTACCAAGTGCTATTTCTAGTGTTACCAATATTTTAAAACTATTTATATGTACAAAATAGTCATGGAAGTATTTGAACAACTGCAACACTCTTATTCTGCGCCATTTCTGCTTCTATCCCGCAAAAAGTAAGCGTTGATGTTTCTGGAGCCATTTTAAGTATTTTGCATTAGAATTCGTTAACAGATTGGATATATATTTTTGTATTTATTCTCAAATGCCTGCAAAAAGAAGCATTATATGGAACCACTTCAAAAGTTTCAAGCGAAGACACAGACGAAGGAATCAGATGAGAGGAGCAAGTATATCAGGGGGCTACTCTGTAATGCGATGCGACAGAGTAATGCGATGCGATAGGCAATCACCCCTGTGTATTACTTACGATGTGTTTGCGCGAAAGCTAATCATTTGTTTTCGCATCGCATTACAAAATAACCCCCAGATGGAAGAATAATCGTAAAGAGAGCGGCCTTCTACCGAAACGGCCAGCTACGAAAAAAGTGAATAAACTGGAGAACCAATTCGTTAAAACGATCGTCGAAAGCCATCACGCACTACGATTAGTTGAAGAGCCTGAAATGATAAAATTCTTTGCCATGGTAACTCAATGGTCCGGTTATAATCTACCGTCGAGAAAAACTTTATCAGAAGATTTTAATTCCAAAGTTTACAGCGATTTAGAAGTTAGAATTAAATGTGAGCTACTTCTGAGACGTTTGCGATGTGCTGAATTTTTTCGGTTTTGAATGAATCATTCAAATAAAAAATAAAATCTAATTCATAATTTTTCTATCTTCGACGAATAAATTTTTATTGTTCATTCAAGTAATTTCATCATGAAATTTCAAATAAAAAATAAAGGTTTATTCTTCATTCAAGTAATTTCGAATGAAGAAAAAAACTTAGTGCGTGTAGTCCCTACGCGCGGAAGAACTGAACCTTAATAGAGGAAGTTCCAGAAACAAAGAAATGTGAGATATACATACACATGTACATATTTTATAATATACAAAATACATATTTATTATATTTTTTTTTAACGAGCTTTAATTTTTTATTTTTTATAACCAACTACTAAGTCTAATTTTTATTTGTGGCTGAGAAAACATTGATAGCTGGATCTACATATCCATCTTCATCTTCATCTTCATTTTCATCTTCAACTTCACCTTCACCGTCACCTTCATCATAATCTTCATCTTCATCTTCAACTTCATCTTCATCTTCATCTTCATTTTCATTTTCATCATCTTCATCTTCATCTTAATCTTCATCTTCATCTTCATTTTCATCTTCATATTTTCTTTATCTTTATCTTTGTTTTTGATTATATGTATGTACTAACCAATGCCCGCTTGCTTCGCGGCGCCTAATAAGATCTTTTGCGTTGGCCAATACAAAAATAGCGTTTAAAAGCAAAAGCGGTCTGTAAAGTAAACATTTTTACTTTAAATTGAAACGAAAAAAGAGCAGAATCCTCCTCACACATAGGCCAATAATAGTAGCGCCGTGATGCCATATGGAATACTAATCCCTTTCGATTTCATGAGTTTTACCGATGGTGTTATTTCCACCTGTGAGATCTCTGCCAAGCGTGTGTAATATTCTTCTATGATCTTGCAACTTCAACATTGGTCCGTAAACCATATAAGCCAATAAAAGTCCTTATAATGAAAATTAAGAGCACAGATGAGCGTTTTCAGTTATACGAGGGTCAAGAATCCTCCGATTAGCCATATGAAAAGTGAAATGTCTAAGACGACCACACCCCGTGTGGGTTTCTATATATTTCGGCTGCAGCGCAATCCATTAGGTCCCTTTTCTGCCAAACCACTGCTTGTCATGAAATGAACACGCATTTGAATTTCAATCAGATTTTATAAAATATAGCGGGTTTATTTTTTGGTAACGAATTTTTCATCATACAGGTATCTCACTTTGCAAATTTGAACGAAATCGGCTAATAAATACGACTTTTATAAGTAACTCTACTCCAGCGCAACCAGCGTGTTGCCTAGTAGGCTATAATACATATGACCATATATGCAAGCAGTGTGCAAACCTCTACCACATATGTATGTGGTAGATCTCCCCCATATTTTTTAAAATTTGGGTGTCTAGCACATCTACCACACAAGGCTTAAAATCGACCACATTTTTAGGCAGAACATTTGTTTACAATTTTCACATAACTCTAAAATTTCAACTCAATTCTTATACGAAATATACAAATTAATCAATAAATTTTTATAAATGTACATAATAAATTTTGCTTTAAATATATCTCTGCCTTAACTTTTTAAAATTTCAAAAATCCGCTTATTTATATTTGCTAAAGTATGTGGCGTTCGAATAGTAAACTAGTATAATGTATGTAGCTCTAAAA
>NW_023458579.1:483031-484579 GCF_013731165.1 Rhagoletis pomonella
AAAAATCCGAGCGGTTTTAATACATTATTGCTTACTTCTTGGATGGCCGCGCCCACACAATAGTTGCTAGCATACACATGGAGAATTAGTTTGGCATTTTGTGACGGATGTGCGAGCAATGTAGCATTTGCTAAGTCACCATTCGATTGACCTATCCTTTTTTTGTTGCCTTTTATTAATTTTTGTAAGTTTCCTTGCGTCGCGGCTGCGTTCGGGAGCGAGCGACGATAAAAGTTGATCATCGCGATGAATTGCCTCAATTCGTAAGCGAGAGTGGGTTTTTTAAAATTCACGATGGCATCAATCTTTTCCGTTGGCGGAGCGATACCATCTTTCGTGACTTTGTAGCCAAGGAAAGTAAGGCTGACTTCCAAAACGTATCAATACAATGATTGGAAACTGTTATACTGCGGTTTTCAAACTGTTTGTATATGCAAAGTTGCGACACATTGCAACCATATACATTGCATATTTTAAATATTCAATATAGCAATGAACAATTTTTCTGAATTTTCCATAACTAAAACGCCAATGCTAACCAATAACAAACGAAGCATCAACTTTGTTTCTGATGCGCTGATTTCTCGAGCGATGCGTTTCGATAAGTTTTCGTAGGTGTTTTGGAACAGTATATATTGTCAATATTTTGTAGTTCGACGTTATGGAACCTTATACTTTGTACGTATGCAAAGCAATTGACGTTTTGGAAGTCAGCCAAATTTCGGGTTTCGCAAATTTACATTTCGCCGCGTTAATTTTTAAATTATGGTCGCGAAGGCGTTGCAATACTGTGCGCAAGTGGTGCTCGTGTTCGTCTTGTGAGGTCGACGCGATGCATATGTCGTCTATGTACACGATGACGTATTCGAGGTCTCTGAAAATGTCGTTCATGAAGCGTTGGAAAGTGTGGCTTGCGTTGCGCAGACCGAACGTCATGACGTTGAATTCAAAAAGACCAAAAGGGGTTATGATTGCGGTCTTCTCCCGATCCTCTTCCGCGATTGGTGAAGAGAGACTTGCCACATAGTTGCTGTGAAATGTCTTGAATGTGCGGTATTGGATACCGGTCGGGTCGCGTAACCGCATTGAGTCGGCGGTAATCACCACATGCACGCCATTTGCCTATTTCTTTTTTGGGTGCCATATGAAGCGGGCTTGCCCATTGACTACTGCTAGGTCGGCAGATATTCTGCTTTAGCATGTAGTCAAATTCCGATTTCGCAATGCAATGCTTCTCTGGGTTAAGCCAACGAGCTTTAGAGAAGATTGGGGGGCCTGAAGTTACGATGTGATGCCTCACTTTAGTGTTTAGGGACGCAGTTGTCATTTTAAAAGGTTGTGTCAGGTCTCGATACTCTTCAAGAATACTTGTAATGTTACTCGGCAGGTTTGGTGCAAATGTGTGAATTTGTTCGCATCGATATGTGCATGCAACTGCATTTACCTCTAACTTCGTTGTCATATCAATTAGTTTTTTCTTGCGTAAGTCAAAGAGCAGTCTGTATTGGTGAAGGAAGTCTGCTCCTATAATTGGTCTCGACACATCTG
>NW_023458579.1:484679-486698 GCF_013731165.1 Rhagoletis pomonella
GGATGTTTGTTGTCGCAGATGTGTCGAGACCAATTATAGGAGCAGACATCCTTCACCAATACGGACTGCTCGTTGACTTACGCAAGAAAAAACTAATTGACATGACAACGAAGTTAGAGGTAAATGCAGTGGCATGCACATATCGATGCGAACAAATTCACACATTTGCACCAAACCTGCCGAGTAACATTACAAGTATTCTTGAAGATTATCGAGACTTGACACAACCTTTTAAAATGACAACTGCGTCCCTAGACACTAAAGTGAGGCATCACATCGTAACTTCAGGCCCCCCAATCTTCTCTAAAGCACGTCGGCTTAACCAGGAGAAGCATTGCATTGCGAAATCAGAATTTGACTACATGCTAAAGCAGAATATCTGCCGACCTAGCAGTAGTCAATGGGCAAGCCCGCTTCATATGGCACCAAAAAAAGAAATAGGGAAATGGCGTGCATGTGGTGATTACCGCCGACTCAATGCGGTTACGCGACCCGACCGGTATCCAATACCGCACATTCAAGACTTTTCTCAGCAACTATGTGGCAAGTCGCTCTTCACCACAATTGACCTGGAGCGCGCGTACCACCAGGTACCAATCGCGGAAGAGGATCGGGAGAAGACCGCAATCATAACCCCGTTTGGTCTTTTTGAATTCAACGTCATGACGTTCGGTCTGCGCAACGCAAGCCAAACGTTCCAACGCTTCATGAACGACATTTTCAGAGACCTCGAATACGTCATCGTGTACATAGACGACATATGCATTGCGTCGACCTCACAAGCCGAACACGAGCACCACTTGCGCACAGTATTGCAACGCCTTCGCGGCGAAAATGTGAGTTTGCGAAACCCGAAATTACTTTCCTTGGCTACAAAGTCACGAAAGATGGTATCGCTCCGCCAACGGAAAAAATTGATGCCATCGTGAATTTTAAAAAACCCACTCTCGCTTACGAATTGAGGCAATTCATCGCGATGATCAACTTTTATCGTCGCTCGCTCCCGAACGCAGCCGCGACGCAAGGAAAGTTACAAAAATTAATAAAAGGCAACAAAAAAAAGGATAAGTCAATTATCGAATGGGATAATGAGGCTAGTGAAGCATTCCAGCAGTGCAAGCGCGACTTAGCGAATGCTACATTGCTCGCACATCCGTCACAAAATGCCAAACTAATTCTCAATGTGGATGCTAGCAACTATTGTGTGGGCGCGGCCATCCAAGAACTAAGCAATAAAGTATTAAAACCGCTCGGATTTTTCTCTAAGCGGATGTCGGAAACACAAAAAAAAGCAAAGTACGTACGATCGAGAATTGCTCGCTATTTATCAGGCTGTCAAGTACTTCCAGCACCTCATTGATGGTCGTGATTGCACAATCCTGACGGATCACAAACCACTAACGTTTGCGTTTCAGCAAAAGCCGGAAAAATCAACACCGAAGCAGACAAGATACTTAAGCTACATCAGTGAGTTTACCACGGACATTCGACACGTCTCAGGAAAAAATAACATCGTGGCAGACCTTCTTTCCCGAGTCGAAACGATTTTCAACGGCGAGCAGATAGATTTCAAAAAATTAGCCAATGAGCAAAGAGGCGACCCAGAACTCGAGCAGCTAATGACCGATAGTTCACTTCAATTAAAACCAATCCAGATTCCGGGCACCAACTTAACTATAATGTGCGATGTATGGACGAAGCATGTGCGGCCGTACGTTTCGGAAAGATTCCGCAAGCAGGCGTTTGAGTCGATACACAATGTAGGTCACCCAGGCAAAAGATCGACAATAAAGCTCATGACGGAACGATTTGTTTGGCCACACATGAAACAACAAGTCAGCAAGATGGTATCGTCATGCGTGCCGTGCCAAAAGACAAAAGTCTGGAGGCACAACCGCACGGCGCTTGAGAATTTTCGGGTACCCAGCCAACGATTCCGCCATATTAACATCGACATTATTGCACCATTACCTCTTTCAGAAGGCTTCAAATACTGTCTAACTTGCATCGACCGTTTTT
>NW_023458579.1:486798-488190 GCF_013731165.1 Rhagoletis pomonella
TCCGTCAGGATTGTGCAATCACGACCATCAATGAGGTGCTGGAAGTATTTGACAGCCTGATAAATAGCGAGCAATTCTCGATCGTACGTACTTTGCTTTTTTGTGTTTCCGACATCCGCTTAGAGAAAAATCCGAGCGGTTTTAATACTTTATTGCTTAGTTCTTGGATGGCCGCGCCCACACAATAGTTGCTAGCATCCACATGGAGAATTAGTTTGGCATTTTGTGACGGATGTGCGAGCAATGTAGCATTCGCTAAGTCGCGCTTGCACTGCTGGAATGCTTCACTAGCCTCATTATCCCATTCGATAATTGACTTATCCTTTTTTTTGTTGCCTTTTATTAATTTTTGTAACTTTCCTTGCGTCGCGGCTGCGTTCGGGAGCGAGCGACGATAAAAGTTGATCATCGCGATGAATTGCCTCAATTCGTAAGCGATAGTGGGTTTTTTAAAATTCACGATGGCATCAATTTTTTCCGTTGGCGGAGCGATACCATCTTTCGTGACTTTGTAGCCAAGGAAAGTAATTTCGGGTTTCGCAAACTCACATTTCGCCGCGTTAATTTTTAAATTATGGTCGCGAAAGCGTTGCAATACTGTGCGCAAGTGGTGCTCGTGTTCGGCTTGTGAGGTCGACGCAATGCATATGTCGTCTATGTACACGATGACGTATTCGAGGTCTCTGAAAATGTCGTTCATGAAGCGTTGGAACGTTTGGCTTGCGTTGCGCAGACCGAACGTCATGACGTTGAATTCAAAAAGACCAAACGGGGTTATGATTGCGGTCTTCTCCCGATCCTCTTCCGCGATTGGTACCTGGTGGTACGCGCGCTCCAGGTCAATTGTGGTGAAGAGCGACTTGCCACATAGTTGCTGTGAAAAGTCTTGAATGTGCGGTATTGGATACCGGTCGGGTCGCGTAACCGCATTGAGTCGGCGGTAATCACCACATGCACGCCATTTCCCTATTTCTTTTTTTGGTGCCATATGAAGCGTGCTTGCCCATTGACTACTGCTAGGTCGGCAGATATTCTGCTTTAGCATGTAGTCAAATTCTGATTTCGCAATGCAATGCTTCTCCGGGTTAAGCCGACGTGCTTTAGAGAAGATTGGGGGGCCTGAAGTTACGATGTGATGCCTCACTTTAGTGTTTAGGGACGCAGTTGTCATTTTAAAAGGTTGTGTCAAGTCTCGATAATCTTTAAGAATACTTGTAATGTTACTCGGCAGGTTTGGTGCAAATGTGTGAATTTGTTCGCATCGATATGTGCATGCCACTGCATTTACCTCTAACTTCGTTGTCATGTCAATTAGTTTTTTCTTGCGTAAGTCAACGAGCAGTCCGTATTGGTGAAGGAAGTCTGCTCCTATAATTGGTCTCGACACATCTG
>NW_023458579.1:488290-496390 GCF_013731165.1 Rhagoletis pomonella
GGTAACGCCCTAACTTATGACATTTCGTTTTGACTTACACATCGACTAGCTTGATAAGGACAAGACCTTTTTCTTTTCCTTCGTGGACCTTCACCAAGCAACTTCGTGTAACACGTTAGAATCGCGATTAAAATAAATATATTCAGTTTCCGGTGAACCCGAAAAAAACCAAAAGCCATCCGACTCTTTATTTTGCGCTGTAACGTGGATAGCTATATTCTGGTAAGGTATACCTCAGCAGGGCTGTCGTGGGTGTATCTCCCACAAGTATTATGCAATAGAAAAATAATTTGGTCGCGAAAAACGGACCCGCTAGGTGGTGCTGGAGTCGAGTTATTTATAAAAGATATATTTATGAACCTATTTTGTTAATACACATTCGAAACTTTTATTACTTTCATGATGATTTTTTCCATTCGAAAGATATTCAGCCTTATCATGAGTTTCATCTTCCCTGAACCGGTTCGCTTTTCGATTTTGGTTTCAATGTAATTACTATGGGGGGAATCAAAATTTTCGCGTGAATTTTTTTTTCCGCGAAACTCAGGATAAGGAAGGTTACATACATAAAATGATAGCCCTTTCCGTTTTCCGGACTAAACTCAAAAACCAGTCAATAGAGCCCAGTCAAATTGTCGAAGGTTATACCTTGCATATATGGTCCTATTATAGGCTACTAGAACGCAGGCTGTTGGCGCTGGAGTAGAGTTACTTATAAAAGTCGTGTTTATTAATGTATGATGAAAAACCCCTTTGCTAAAAATTGACTGCTAGAGTTTAGGAATTTAGAAAATCCGTATTTTTTATAAAATCTGATTGGAATTCATAATTCGTATTCTTTTCATGACAAGAAAAGGTTTTGCAGAAAAGGGACCCAATAGATGACGCTGCACCCGAAATATATAGAAACCCCCGCGCGGTTAGTTCTGCTTTAGCCCTATGTTTATCTTTAAGTGTGTTTGCATTGTTCAACTTTGCGTTCAGCTCAGCGCAGGGTTGCACGAAAAAAAATGTTTAATGGCTAAAAATATCAAAATATTCGCCATAAAAAGGTGTTCGCATTGTTCAACTTTGCATTTAACTTTTGGTTGAACGGACTTTCAACTAATCGCTTTCAACAAAGTTGATCGCCAGTCAACTTTTAGCCATTCAACTTTTTTTTCGTGCAACCGTGCATTGAGTTGAGAGCAAAGTTGAACAATGCAAACACTGCTTTAGACGAATTTACTTTTCAGACGGCTTAATCAAGGATGCGTTTAAGTAAGCATATAAAGACTGTAAGACTGTGTAAGCGTGATCCTCCGATTGACGAAGTTGCTCGAGGCGGCCTTTATTACACCAGTAAGACTTAAAGAAACCAATTCATAAATATTAAGACGAATTGTAAAAGTGGCGAAATGACAAGGAAATATTCGACCACATCTGCCCAAGAAGAAACGCGATAGGTATACAAAGGTCTTCATTTGAACGATATTCACGAGATCACACGACTCATTTAGCCAATGTAGGCGAAAACTCTTCATCCTGTGGGGCAGCGAGGATTCTTGGCCCTCCTATAATTGAAAACGCTCATCTGTGCTCTTAAGTGTCTTAAGGACTTTATTGGCTTACATAGTACACCTGACCAATGTTGAAGTTGCAGGATCATGGAAGAATATTACGTACGCTTGGCAAAGATCTCACAGGTGGAAATAAGACCATAGGTAAAACGCATAACATCGAAAGGGATTAGTATTCCATATGGTATCACAGCGCTACTATTCTTGGCATAAGTGTGCGGAGAATTCCATTTTTTAGTCGCTTCAATTTAAACTAAAAATATTTACTTTACAGACTGTTTTTGTTTTTAAACGCTATTTTTAAATTGGCCAAAGCAAAAGATCTTATTAGGCGCCGCGAAGCAAGCGGGCATTTGCTAGTCTATATATAAATTGGCAAGCATGAATTAATGGGGAACAATTTTCTCCTATGTTTCTTAACCAACTCGAACGATTGTTGCTTTGTTGGAAAGGTGTTTCGGAGGAGGTGTGCACAAACTTTTAACTTTTCCGATATGTGGCGCAGGGTCGAGCTATACTAAAAAATCGCATTTATAGTCCGATTTGCTTCAAACTCAGAAAATATAATTCACTATATAAGGATAAATACACCTGCCGAAAATTAACTCTATAGCTGGCTCCAAAGTCGAGTTATGGCAAATTCAGTTCCATGCAATATGTTCTCATATATCTTACTAGCAGACCCAGCGAACTTCGTCCCGCCCAAAATAAATTTTTTGTACACGGTCAAAAATTTGGGTTTAATTTTTAAACCGCGCTGGGACTACTGCCTTTTTTAATCTTTTATAGTCTACTTTTTAAACCAGTCAATAGTTTTAAGCAAAATTTAATATATTGTGGTTTAAATTTTAGTCCAAAAAGTTTGTGGTTTCAAAATCAAACCAAAACGTTTTAATTCTAGTTTCTGGGTATGATATATTGAAAATTTGGTTTAAAATCTAAACCGAAATAGAAAATGTTTACACACAGCGAAATGTGGTGTTTATTCAAACTCAACATATGAAAGCACATTTACATGCGTGGCTGTAGCTGAGTGTGCAAACCTGCTTGATACAATTGGTTGCTACTAAGGTTGTCCGGGTTCAATCCCCATCAGAGGGAGCATGAAATTTTATTTTTATTTTTTATTCTTATTATGAAAATGTTTGGGTTTAAAATTTAAACCGAACCGTTTAAATTCTAAACCCAACAGGTGTGCCCTCTGTTTTTTTAAATTTAGAAGGTTTGTATTTGAAACTGAATTTATGTAGTTTGGTCATATATGTAATCCAAAAAGTTTAAAATTAAAACCGAAATTTTTAACCGTGTATTGAAACATTTTGGTCCAACATTTTCACCAAGAGTTCACGTTCATGATTTTTAGTGACGCATTTGACTTCTAATATTACGGTTTGGTGGTTGTCAGAACGCATATTTGCCGTCTTAAATAACTTAGCAAAACTGTACATGCATACAAAGATACGTAATAGTTTCAGTGTGTTTGAAAGGCGCCACGTCCCCTTTTCAAATAACCCCAATTTTCTCTAAGTGCATGGGATTGATTTCATATATCTCTATACCATTTTCGAGTAATTTACCATGGGAGGTGCCACGTCCCTTTTTCCAATAGCCCCAACTTTTCTTAATGACCAGTCGCGTTTTATATATCTTGTACATACCAAGTTCCAGTACTCTTCCATGAACACATTCAGAGATATGCAGTATAAAAAATTCAATGTGTATGGGAAGTGCCACGCCTCCTTTTCCGATAACCACAATTTATCTCCTTGAGTATGCGATTGCTTCATTATATCTCCATACCAAGTTCGCGACCTCTTTCATGAACACTTTCCGGAATATGCAGTATGAAAAATCCGGTTGTATGGGAGGTGCCACGTAACTTTTTCCAATAACCGCAATTTTTATCCATGAATATGCAAATGTTTTCATGTATCTCCGTACCATATTCGAGTAGTCTACCATGAACACTTCCAGAGATGTGCACTATGAAAAATTCGGTTTATATGGGAGGTGCCACGCGGCCCCTGCACCTAGCGGTTTGAAATATACTTTACATCCGATTCTCATACCTACCATATATAACACAAAAAATTTCATAAAGATGTTTAGGAAGAGTTGGATTTTTTATGTTTATTAGGTAAGCACGATGCGAGAAGCATAGAAAAAATGTCGATGTCGGGTTCAAAACTGTCCTATCCTTTAAGTTGGAACCGATAATACACATCCACAAAATTTCATTGAAATCGGTTAAGCGGTATCGGAGATTAGCGTAAACGAACACAGTGACACTTTTATATATTAAGATACCCTACTATAAGCACATTCCATAGATACGTTTGCGTACCAAATTTCAGTTTCATTTGACTTATGGTTTTGAAATTATAGCTGATAAAATTTTCCACGCCTACGGGATGTGCCACGCCCCCTTTTACAAACCCATTTATATATAAGCACCTACCATTGATATATCTGCATACTAAATTTCAAGTTCTTGGGACTTATAGTTCAGAAGTTATAGCTGATAAAAAATTCCATGCCTATTGGATGTGCTATGCACTCTTTTCGAAACTCATTTATATATACCCTAATATAAGTACCTACCATTAAAATGGCTGCGTACGAAATTTCAAAGTTCAAGCTACTTATAGCTCCGGAGTTATAGCTGATAAAACATTCCAGGTTTTGGGACGTGCCGCTCCCCCTTTTACAAACCCTCTTATATATAGCCTACTATAAGCACCTACTACAGATACGTCTGCGTACCAAATTTCAATTTCACGTGACATATGATTCCGAATTTTCCACGCCTATAGATGTTCCACTCAGTTATATATGCCTTACTTAAAGCGCCTACCGTAGATATGCCTGCACACCAAATTTCAATTTCTTGGGACTTATGGTTCCCAAGTTATAGTTGATAAAAGGGTCCACGCCTATGGGCTGTGCCACGCCCCTTTTTACAAACTCATGTATATATAGCCTACTGTAAGCACCTACCGCAGATATGTCTGCATACCTAATTTCAATTTCATGTATTATAGTTGATACAAATTTCCAGGCATATGGGATGTGCCACGCCCCATTTTACAAACCTCTTTATATATACTTTACTGCATGCACCTACCGTAGTTATGTATGCATAATATTCCTATGGGATGTGCCACGCCCACTTTTACAACTTCATTAATATATACCCTACTATAAGCACCTACCATATGTATGACTGAATAACAAATTTCAAGTTCATATGACTTATAGTTTCGGATTTATAGCTGATAAAATATTCCACGCCTATTGGATGTGCCACGCCCACTTCTACAAACTCATTTATTTATACCATACTATAAGCACCTACCATATATAAGTCTGTATACCAAATTTCAAGTTCATGTGACATATGGTTCTGAAGTTATGATTGATAACAAATTTCACGCCTATGGGATGTGCCACGCCCACGTTTACAAAGTCATTTATATATACTCTACTGTAAGCACCTACCATATATATGACTGCATACCAAATTTCAAGTTCATGTGACTTATAGTTTCGAAGTTATGGCTGATTAAAAATTTCACGCCTATGGGAGGTGCTACGCCCCCTTGTCGAATCCCAATTTTTTTACCCTATTATAGGCCCAGGTGTCATGGCAATACTCTGTCAAAAGTTTGTTCGATTCTATCCGTCCGTTTAGGCTGCTACCTGGCACATACATACATACATATTTACTTCCACAAATATATAGTAGATATATCCTTCTCTTAGCGTAAAATAATTTTTGGGAATGTCTCGGCCACAGGGCCCCCTATCGTGTAAGTTTCAAGTCCAAATGTTTCTTTTAAATGAGCTAAATTGTTTTCTAAATATGAGCCAAATCATCAACAAATGCAATTTTTATGAATATCCCGACCCCAGCGCCACCTAGCAATTAAATTTTTAGTCGAAATATTTCCCTTCAAGGTGCTGAAATAGGTTTCAAATATGAACGAAATCGGTCCAGCCTTTTAGTAGTTTAGTAACATTCAATATACGGAAAACTCTATGAAATTGTGAAATCGTGACGTCTCAGCTTTCTTCATTTTTCGGCAACAACAACAAAAAATTCCAAATTTTTTTTAATCAAAGAACGTCCAAAAATGCGCTTTTTACAGAATTGAAGGCGGTTCAGCCGTTTGGTCAGGCATCGCCGTCTTACGGAAAACATTTCATTTTTATATATATAGATTAGATAAGCACGATGCGAGAAGCAAAGAAAAAATTACGAAAAAAAAAAATATTTTTTCTCGGGTTCACAACTATCCCATCTTTTAAGTTGGAACCAACAATACACACCCACAAAATTTCATTGAAATCGGTTAATTGGTATCGGAGATTAGCGTAAACGAACCCAGGGTCCCGGGATATTTATATATTAAGACTAGCCAATGCCCGCTTGCTTCGCAGCGCCTAATAAGATCTTTTGCGTCGGCCAATATAAAAATAGCGTTTAAAAGCAAACGCGGTCTGTAAAGTAAACATTTTTAGTTTAAATTGAATGGAATAAAGAGCAGAATCCTCCTCACACATAGGTCAAGAATAGTAGCGCTATGATACCATATGGAATACTAATGGGTTTCGATGTCAAGAGTTACCGATGGTCTTATTTCCACCTGTGAGATCTATGCCAAGCGTGCGCAATATTCTTCTATGATCTTGCGCTTCAACATTGGTCGGTAAACCAGTTTTCAGTTATAGGAGGGCCAATAAAAATCCTCGCAGCCGAATTTTTCATCATACAGGTAGCTAACTTTGCGAATTTGAACGAAATCGGGGTAATAAATACGACTTTTATAAGTAACTCTACTTTATGTATACATTTAGAGATGCTCATGATACACATATTTTACTCTAGAAGTGTTGTGTATATATGTTAATCAAGGAATTGGTTAAGTAACCTAAGAACATTTCAAATTTAAATTATCTAAAAAAGTATAACAAGTTTCAGTTGTCATGGCAACAGTACCCTTTTAAAAAAATCATCAATATTTTTGTCAGTTTCGCAGCGATCCGGCAGCGCATTTCAAGGTCATTGGGCACCGTGTATTAGTTGCAGTAGAAACTGAGAATTGGTATAGATATTACAAATATTAAAAAGAAAAACTAACGGGGTGACCCGTTTTCTAGAATGAAAAATTTTCCCCATACAAAAATTGGACCACTTTAATGTATATGTTTCGAATGAAAAAAAAAATCATCATCAAAGTAATAAACGTTTCGAACTTGCATTAACAAAATCGGTTCATAAATAAGGTCCGTTTTTCGCAAATGCTTTTTTCATCATGCAGGTAGCTTGTAATTTGAATTTGAACGAAATCGGTTCATAAAGCCACCTAGCGTCTCTATTTTTGGTAAACGTATTTTCCATCATGCTGGTAGCTTACATTTAGAATCTAAAAGAAATCGGTTTATAAATAGGATTTGTATATATAACTCGACTCCAGCGCCACTTAACGGGTATATTTTTCGCACACGTATTTCTCATCATGGAAGTAGCACACGTTTTAAATTTGAGCGAAAACGATTCACAAATACGACTTTTGTAAATAACTCGTCCCCAGCGCCACGTAGCGAGTATTCTGTAAGCCTATAATAGGACCATATATCCAAGCTATAACCTCTGAAAATTTTACTGAAATCTATGCTGTAGTTTTTGAGTTAACTCCGACCAACGAAAACGGCTATTATTTTTAACCGACTTCCAAAAAAGGAGGAGGTTATCAGTTCGTCGGAATATTTTTATTTTTATTTTTTTTATGTATGTTACCGCATAACTTCGGACCACGTCAACCGATTTCGATAATCCTTTTTGCATCGGAAAGGTAGTGTCTCAGGTGGTCCCATACTAATCTGGTTAAGATCCGATCAGTGGATCATGAGATATATATATACATTTTTTTTTATGAAAGTTGAAGTCGGTTTTTTTTGCTAAAAATTACTTGTATATATATAGATACCCTACTATAAGCACCTACCATAGATACCTTTGCGTACCAAGTTTCAATTTCATTTGACTTATGGTTTTGAAATTATAGCTGATAAAATTTTCCACGCCTACGGGATGTGCCACGCCCCTTTTACAAACCCATTTATGTATAAGCACCTACCATTGATATATCTGTATACTAAATTTCAAGTTCGTGGGACTTATAGTTCCGAAGTTATAGCTGATAAAAAATTCCATGCCTATTGGATGTGCCATGCACTCTTTTCCAAACTCATTTATATATATCCTAATATAAGTACCTACCATTAAAATGGCTGCGTACGAAATTTCAAGTTCAAACGACTTATAGCTCCGGAGTTATAGCTGACAAAACATTCCAGGTCATGCGACGTGCCGCTCCCTCTTTTAAAAACTCACTTATATATAGCCTACTATAAGCACCAACTAAAGATACGTCTGCGTACCAAATTTCAATTTCACGTGACATATGATTCCGAATATTCCACGCCTATGGGATGTTCCACTCAGTTATATATGCCTTACTTAAAGCGCCTACCGTAG
>NW_023458579.1:496490-498155 GCF_013731165.1 Rhagoletis pomonella
ATTCGGGCTGAACTGGTTCCAATCAGGACTGTAAATAATTTTTTTTTTAATATTTTGCTGAAAGTGGCTCTTAGAGGGTTATAAACTCTATTCGGCACGTCGACACCACCTCATCTTTCTTTTGATATGAGTTTCATGATAATCAATGGGGATTAAGTACCTCAAAAGTGTACGACAAAATCATATTTGCGTAGTAATATATAAGATGTCATGTTGCTTCTCTAAATGATATTCGGGCTGAACTTGTACCAATCAGGACTGTTAATAGTTTTTTTGTAATATTTTGCTCAAAGTTGCGCTTACAGGGTTAACAACTGAATTCGGCACATCTAAACCAACTCGTCTTTCATTTGATATGAGTTTCATTTAAATCAATGGGGATTAACTACCTCAAAAGTGTACCACAAAATTCATTTTTGCGTATTAATATATAAGATGTCATGTTGCTTCTCTAACTGATATTCGGGCTGAACTTGTTCCCGTCAGGACTGTAAATAGGCTTTTTTTTAATATTTTGCTCAGAGTGGCTCTTAGGTGGTTAAAAACCAAATTCGGCACATCTACACTAACTCATCTTATATTTGATATGATTTTCATTTAAGTCAATGGGGATTAAGTACCTCAAAAGCGTACCACAAAAAGCATGTTAATAGATTGTTTTTTTAATATTTTGCTCAAGGTGGTTCTTACAGGGTTAACAACTAAATTCGGCACATTTACACCACCTCCTTTTTCTTTTGATATGAGCTTCATGAAAATCAATGGGGATTAAGTACCTGAAAAGTGTACGACCAAAATCATGTTTGCGTATTAATATATAAAATACTCGGGGCTATCACGGAATCCGTCGTAGAAAATCTACGAATTCAAATGCCCGCTACGAATACGAAAAAATTGCTATCACTTAATCCGAGTGAACTCGAACATATCGTTGCCAGCTTCGAATGCTGATTCGAAATCAGTTAGTGCAAAGGAAAAAACAGACATTTATGTATGTCATTTTGCTCACGCTGCCCCATCAGGCGCAATGGCCGAGTGTGCAAAGCACTAGACTGCCAATTGAGAGAGCCGAGTTCGAGTCGTGGGGCAGTGGAGATTTTTTTCTTTTTTGATTTAATTTTTGTCTATTTTTTTAATAAATATATTTTTTTAGTTTATTTTTAGCTTAGATTTTATTATTTTAAATGGAAACATATTTTTTTTTAAATAAATTTTTATATTAAAGTAATTAAGTTTATTTCCTTATAAATTGTTGCTAAACTATTATTTCCTCGACTCATACAAAATATTAATTCATTAAATAGCGTCTAGCAGATGAATGCGTGTATGTACATATGTATGTATGGCATTTTACGTCTACGTTTACACAAATATATGGAATTATATCAAACTATAACAAATTTGGAGTATAATAAATATTTAATTTATTTGTTTTTGTTATTTTTTATGGCCTTTATAACAATTATATTCAACAATTTTTATGAGCTCGAGGCCGTTTTCAGTGAAAACTTATTGTGGAAAAGCAACAATAATTTGAAAAAATGGTAGAAGTGATAGCTATTTGGAAATCACCACATTTCCTCATCAGACTTCTTTCAGTAGGATTCGAACCGACGAACACCACTGACTCAGCCAGTTGCCTACGCACTGTGCTAAGTTTGTCTT
>NW_023458579.1:498255-504505 GCF_013731165.1 Rhagoletis pomonella
AGATATGTCTGCATACCTAATTTCAATTTCATGTATTATAGTTGATAAAAATTTCCACGCCTATGGGATGTGCCACGCCCCCTTTTACAAACCCCTTTATATATACTTTACTGCAAGCACCTACTATAGTTATGTCTGCATACCAAATTTCAAGTTCATGTGGCTAATAGTTCCGGAGTTATAGCTGATAAAATATTCCTATGGGATGTGCCACGCCCACTTTTACAACCTCATTCATATATACCCTACTATAAGCACCTACCATATGTATGACTGAATAACAACTTTCAAGTTCATATGACTTATAGTTTCGGATTTATAGCTGATAAAATATTCCACGCCTATTGGATGTGCCACGCCCACTTCTACAAACTCATTTATTTATACCATACTATAAGCACCTACCATATATATGACTGTATATCAAATTTCAAGTTCATGTGACTTATGGTTCCGAAGTTATTGATTGATAACAAATTTCACGCCTATGGGATGTGCCACGCCCACTTTTACAAAGTCATTTATATATATACTCTACTGTAAGCACCTACCATATACCAAATTTCAAGTTCATGTGACTTATAGTTTCGAAGTTATGGCTGATTAAAAATTTCACGCCTATGGGAGGTGCCACGCCCCCTTGTCGAATCCCAATTTTATTCCCTATTATAGCCCCAGGTGTCATGGCAATACTCTGTCAAAATTTTTTTCGATTCTGTCCGTCCGTTTAGGCTGCAAACTAGCACATATATATAGTAGATATATTAATACGCAAACATGATTTTTGTCGTACACTTTTGAAGTACTTAATCCCCATTAATTTTCATGAAACTCATATCAAAAGAAAGAGGAGGTGGTGTAGATGGGCCGAATTTAGTTTTTATCCCTCTAAGAGCCACTTTGACCGAAATATTCAAAAACACCTATTTACAGTCCTGATTGGTACAAGTTCAGCCCGAATATCAGTTAGAGAAGCAACATGACATATTCTTATATATTAATACGCAAACATGATTTTTGTGGTGCACTTTTGAGGTACTTAATCCCCATTGATTTTCAGGAAACTCATATCAAAAGAAAGAGGAGTTGGCGTAGATGTGCCGAATTTTACAGACTATTTACAGTTCTGATTGGTACAAGTTCAGCCCGAATATCAGTTAGAGAAGCAACATGACATCTTCTTATATATTAATACGCAAACATGATTTTTGTGGTGCACATTTGAGGTACTTAATCCCCATTGATTTTCATGAAACTCATATCAAAAGAAAGAGGAATTGGCGTAGATGTGCCGAATTTAGTTTTTAACCCTCTAAGAGCCACCTTGAGCCAAATATTAAAAAAACACACTATTTACAGTCCTGATTGGTACAAGTTCGGCCCGAATATCAGTTAGAGAAGCAACATGTCACCTTATATATTAATACGCAAACATAATTTTATTGGTACACTTTTGAGGTACTTAATCCCCATTGATTTTCATGAAACTCATATCAAATGAAAGATGAGTCGGTGTTTTTAACCCTCTTAAAGCCGACTCGGAATTGAAATGGTGTTCCACAATCCGATCGGAACTTTTGTTTCGAAGTTAATATCGAATCCGATCGTATAAAAAAGGAACAAACCTCAAATCTGTTAACTTTGTTTTGAAGTGTGTCAACTTCATTTGGATAAATAAAACCGAGAAAATAAACATGAGTTCAATTATTTTATTGGCGATTTTGCTGAATAATGAGCAGCAAACATCTGAAAAAGTGAAGCGAAAAATTTTGCGCAATCACAGCAATCCCATGGAATACCGGACTCAGTGTTAGTAGTATAAAAGGTTTTTTTATACTAACGCCATTTCAAACTATTAATTTATATTTTACAGCTTTATTGCACTCTTTAGACTAAATAAACAAGCGTTCCTCATGATTTTGAGAGACTTGCAGCCTTTTGTACAAAGAAGCTCCATTCACGCAGTGTTGACGTTGGGAGCAACGCTGCGATTCCTCACCGAAGGTGGGTATCAAAGGTCTGCAGGAGTGGACTTAAGCATCGCTTTGGGAAGGAGCACCGTCTCCAAGATAATTTCATAAATAATTGCGCTCATGGAGCGGAGACTTTGCTCAAAGTAAATAAAATTGTTTATCTCTGAGCAAGAGAAAAGAGCCGACAAAATTTCTTTCTACGAACAATTTGGTATACCGGGTGTGATTGGATGTATTGACGGCACGAACGTCAAGCTATTGCAACCACAAGATGGGTCTGCTTTTTTAAACCGAAAAGGAAATTTGAGCATTAATGCAATGATTGTAAGTTGCCACAATTACTCGATTTTATATGGAACAAGTTTTCGTAAAATTTGTTTCTTATTTATTTCAGATTTGCGATCATAATATGGTTATTAGAGCTATTGATGCTTGTCATCCCGGTTCTAGTCATGACTCCTTTATATGGAGCATGAGCAGTACAAGACACTTTTTCATGACGAAGTATCGAGATGGTGATCACAATTCGTTGTTATTGGGCGATACCGGGTATGCTCTGGAACCTTTTCTATTAACACCATATAGAAATCCAGAACCACGGTCTATACAACACGCGTTTAACAAAACACATTCTTCGGCACGTAATATAGTTGAACGAAAAATTGGGGTTCTTAAAACCTCGTTTTCGGTGTTTATTAGGATGTACTTTTTAAATGGGCCACCTCCGGTAGCCACAGCCTCTCTTCTGTTGTGTGGCAATTTCTTCCTAACTTCACTTTTCCAGTCAGTCCTGGTCTAGTTGCAAAAAATCTAAATTATTGTTGTCCTTATAATCACAATAATATTTTACCTTCTTCCACTCGTTTGTGTTTTTATTGGTGGTCCTTGGCTATTCAATGACTCCGTTAGTTGGCGCCACTTTTCCTCAAGAGCCACTTTATCTCCTTTGAAGAAGCCCTTGGCTATGTCTGGATTTATTTCCATGAAGTCCAGCATATTTTTGCTTTGCTCCGCCGTCTTGTGCTTTCCCCTGCATTTTAATAATTACCACTTTTATTTTCTTTTTTTACATTTTTTGCTGTTCGCTGACTTCAAGATTTTTCCTTTGACCGTTAACAGTTATATTTTTGTTTTTCGTTTTGATTCTTTTCTATACCCCTGGCTTTTAGCTGATCGGAACATTTTCGATAAAATATTTCCGATAATCGGAATGCAGAACATCAAATTTCCGATAGAATTCCGATTCGAAGTGGATCGAAATGTAGAACAAGGCCGAATCGGAAATAATTTCCGATTGTCAGAATGCACAACATCAACAATCCGAAACAGAACAGGGCGGATTGTGTTTATTGTTGGACAATTTTTGCTCTTAAAATTAAAACAATTATGTCGAGCAAAAATAAAACTACTCAAAACCGCGAATAAGTGTTAGATTTCAGACCTTGAGTGGTAGATGTGGTAGATGCTCAAAAAAGTGACAGATCTACCACAATGTGGTAGAAGTCCGATCACTGTTGGTGGGTAACAAGGCCAGGATACTCGTAAATTTAAATCAATTAATTACATTCTAGCGTGTCTCAGTTATAGCTCAGAACAATTTTTTCACCACAAATAGTCAAATTTAGGGATGAAAATATCGAAAAGGTAAAAATCTCAAAATATTTATAATTTTATAATGGTTCCTTAATATCTTTTAAATACATTGCCTTTGAATATAGTAAAGCAACTATCTGGAGGTATTTTAAAGAAAAAAATTATTAAGTATAGCCTTGTTTGTTCATGCAGTTAAAGAAAATACATGAAAAGGTCCGATTTTTTTTTTTTTATTAAAATCTCAATCTCACTGCCCTTCTTTAATTTCTAATTATTTAATTTGTAATTTATTCCTAATATATTGTATACATAGCTATACAGATTTTTATTTGCAAGACCATTTATTTTAATATGTATTTAGTAGTACTTCATCTCTGGCTCATTATTACTGCCGCAACTATTTCATAAAAACGGATTGTTGGAGTTCAATGTGCTGGTTGCCTATGAACAAAAGGAATGCATTAATTAATTAATTTGAGCAAATTAAAAGGAATTATTTACTCACAGTAAATGGATTTTCGAATTTTCTCCCGCCGCCGCGGCAGTGGTTGTTATCGCCGGTGGTTGTGGTACACCCAACCTGAATCCACAGCCGTTCGGACCAGACGCCATTACGGTGAGAGGAAACATGTCAGCCGCAGTACACGTTGTCGCTATTGCATTATTATTACTAATACTGTAACAATGTGTGTTTGTTGTTGGTTGCTGTGAAGTTATGTCATTGTCCTTCGATATCACTGCCATTTGACTTAAATAGTTTTGTGCTTTTGTTGGAGAAGTACCGTGGAACGGATTTGCCTGCTCTTACTTGAAGGAGTTAGCTACACTATATATGCCATCTAAAAATAGCGTGAAATAAATATGTGCAATTAATTTTTGATGCCTTAATTTTAGATCAATGTGTATTCAATAAATACATTCAGCGTCAAATTATTAAAATTATTGAGAGTTTCGCTATGCGTCCGCTGTAGCCCAACGGTTAGAGATGCGTACTTCCACTCCGTAAGACCAAGGTTCGATCTCTGGTCAAAGTATCATCTTGCCAAATCGCAAAAACAACAAGTAAGAAAGTCTAAGTTCGGGCTGAGCCGAACATTAAATACCCGGCGCAAGTATTAAATATATGTTTTTCACCTTTCCGAAAGCTACCGCTACATGGTAAACCGGGGTGTATCCATTTTGAGTAAATTAGCGTCCTTAAATTTCGAAATATTGACGCATTCAATATTCAAGCATTTCTGAAATTCACTGTTATATGAAAAGCGGTCGTAATTTTAGTTCGATTTCAATAATTTTCAACGTTTTGCTTCTATGTGGCAAGCACAATAACCACACCGAGTTTGGTACAAATTGGTAGAACGGTTACCGAGATACATATATGTGATCACAAGTAGGGGGCGCCACGCCCATTTTTCAAAATTTTATCATAAACGTATTTCTTGGTAAAGAATTGTTGCAAGCATCAATTTTGAATAAATTAGCTTCAATAATTACTGATTTATCGAAGATTTCGTATTTCTCTAAATTACCGTTATATGGGATGTGGGCGTGTTTATTGTCGGATTTTAAAAATTTTCGGCCATTTCGTATGTTATACCAAGGTTAACAACTGTGCCAAGTTTGGAAGAAATTGGTGCAGCGGTTACCAAGATATACACATGTAACCATAAGTGGGCGTGGCTACGCCCATTTTCCAAAAATTTATAATATTCTTATTTTTCGTCTAAAACTTATTGTAAATATCAATTTTGAGTGAATAATCTTCAGTAGTTACAAAAATATCGCAGTTTTCGTATTTCTGAAAATTACCATTATATGGGAGGTAGGCGTGGTTATTGTCCGATTTTTCCCATTTTCAATACCATCCGTCCTCCGCCCGAAAGAAGTGCACATACCAAGTTTCGTTAAGATATCTCAATTTTTACTCGAGTTATCGTGTGCACAGACGGACGGACAGACGGACGGACGGACGGACAGACAGTCACCGCTTAATCGATTTCTCTTTTCATCCTGAAAGCCCTGGGCACTTTTGGCACGTTTTGACACTTGTGAGAGAGTAACTTATTTTTACTCTCTAATTAGCTAATGTCAACTGATTTTATGACCGTTTTGAATTTGCCTTTATGGCCATCTACGCGATTTTGGATTGACCATTTTGAAAAAATAACAATAAAATTAGTTCATCAACAAGTTAAACGCACGGATATGTTTGAAAAAAAAATATGTGCACATACCATATGTATATGTATGTTAGTACATAATTTTGAAAGTGCCCAGCATAGCGGCGGTCCGGTTCCGTGGTCGGACCAAAATTGGTAGTTTAATTTTCCTTTGGTAGTTTGGTTCGTTTCATGAAGCTTTTGAAAATACAATCACATTTAGCATTCAAATTGGCCCCATTTAACTTGTTAAATGAACAAGTAATTTTTAAGCAAAAAACAAAACCGACTTCAATCTATATATACAAAAAAAAATTTCCGTTTTCGTTGTTCGGAGTTAACTCAAAAACTACTGCATAGATTTCAGAAAATTTTTCAGGGGTTATACCTTGCATATATGGTCCTATTATAGGCTACCACAAAACGCGCGGGCGCGGGAGTCGAGTTAAGAGGAAGATTACATACATAAAATGATAGCCCCTTTCCGTTTTTCGGACTAAACTCAAAAACCACTCAATAGAGCCC
>NW_023458579.1:504605-505733 GCF_013731165.1 Rhagoletis pomonella
TTATAGGCGAAACTTTTCCCAAAGCGACTTTTCGAAAAACTTTAATAGCAAACTTAGCCCAAAATTTCTCAAAGCGAGAGTTAACGAAAAGTTAGGCCATCATTATTATTTGTTAGAAGACTTGCACAGGCGAGTCATTGGTACCTTCCACGCAAAAGATATCCGGCAATAAACCGATTCCGGCTAACATGCCGAATCGAAGATTGCATGTTATCTGGTTTTGTAACGTCACAAATATAG
This sequence comes from Rhagoletis pomonella, assembly GCF_013731165.1. Taxonomy (NCBI): domain Eukaryota; kingdom Metazoa; phylum Arthropoda; class Insecta; order Diptera; family Tephritidae; genus Rhagoletis; species Rhagoletis pomonella. Next base: position 504,846 of record NW_023458579.1, read on the forward strand.
TTTTAACATTCCTAACGTCATTTGGAAAAGATAGCTATAATTAGCCATCTGTTTTCGGTTTTACCTTCCTTGCCTTTTTAATTAGCAAATATCCCACAGCAGAAGCTTGCGCAAACACCCAACATAAACAATTTTTCTCGCATGCGATAATTCCTGCATAATGCAACCTTGAATTATACTCGCTCTGGGAAAAGTATTACCAACTGTTGACAAGTCTTTTCAAGCTGCCAACTGTAGAGCCTAGACATATTTCGGCAAAGTCAAGTACTTCCTTTTTCCTTTGGCTGCGGAACTGAGAAGACGTCTTCTCTACTTAGGAAGACATACACATTTTTCGATCAACCTCCAGTGGATATCCCCTACCATTAAATCTTAGGTAAGTAAAAAGCTTTTTTATCATCCATCCTAAGAGAAAACTGATTTGCCTTATATAAAAATATGTATAGACATAATTGCGACATGTGGGCTTTTCCACTTCTGAGCTGCTAATTTGTGTATGTGCATTCCTGGTGATACACGTCGATTTCCGATTGGCTGAATGGCAATGATCGGTATGCTAAAGGGAGAAAAACTTTCATGCACCCGGAGAGCTCCTGGAAAAGCTCGGCTGAATGACTAGATGCCTTCAGCTCCAGCGCAGGTTTCGTCGCAGAAAAAAATCAGTACATATTGCTTGGCCACGTGCGTTAGACGGTCGCGAACATATTTTTTTTGACAGTAAAAGTTGCTCTTGGGAATCTAGGAGTAAAACAAAATTGGTTTTCAAATCCGCATTGAAAAGAAAAATGAAAAATTTTTGCCGGGAAATTGCCGCGTGAAACACCGTCGTTAATATTATATGAAAAAATTACTAAAAATTTATGCTAGTGGATAAAATATACTATAAAA
>NW_023458579.1:505833-507861 GCF_013731165.1 Rhagoletis pomonella
ATAGTTAGAGACGAAATAATAAAAATTTACCACGTGTGTTCTCAAACTTAGCCAGCGCTAATAGTGATACCTATTTACAGATGTCAATATCCACATCATCCTTTCGTTTGTCAATGCATGCGTTAAGGACATTGGTGGGCTAAACTATTTCCGTAAGCAAGTGCATGCAAATTATTGCTCACACTGCTATTCGTGACGACACTGGTCATCCTAAAGAATCCATTATTGGCGACAGGAATTAGATCGATAAATTTTCTGCTCATGAGTTTTCTTTGCCAGCAATTACTTGCTTCAAATTCCAATTGGATTATTCCTTTTTCATCTCTTTTTGCTAACATATGTAAGCAAAAATAAAACTGTATATTATACATACGAAAACATATTTGTATGTATGTATATATATATGAAATATTACTAATTAAGTAGCTGATCTTCATTGGTGCCATGTGGTAAGCCCACATGCGCCACCCTAGTCCGCCTCAATGTCAGTTTCATTTATTTACATGAGTATGCTTTTTGTTTTGCCTACTCTCATTTGAGAGAAATTTATCAATATTTGCAGGCCTAGTTATTAATGTTTTTTTTGCTTTGGCCCTTCTCGCATTCATAGTGAGCGCATCGTTGCAGTCACGTACTATCCACGTGCTCGCTAAATGTCACTAAAACAGTATACGGCCAAATTAACGTGAACACGACATATTTTTTATTTCATTGAGTACTTTGATATTTTTTGTGAGTCTGTTGGATATAAGCACCTACCGCGAAGAAAAAACAACAATATTAGAGCAATTTACAGCACCTCGACCCAGCAGCAAAAACAAAGCAAGGAAGGCCTTCTGCGCTTCGTGGGATGCAGCAACCATAAACGTGAGTGCATTTTATATTATTTCAATATACACGTCCGCTAAATACATATTTCATTAGCTTAATACCCTATTTATATACATATGTGCGTATATATGTAAATGCATAGTCAAACTTGGGCTATACCTATCTACTCCTCTGGCTAAGTGACGCACATATCTATATACATATATATATATATATATAAGAGAGCGCGGGTCAATGACCGCAAATATATAAAAGGTTGAGGTAGGTTAGGGATCTAGTTTTAAGTAACCCACAAGAAAAAATATTAGTGCCAGAACAAAACTAAAAGTAGACTTGGAATTAAATTAAATACAGTGAACAATTGATTTATATCACTATACAGTTAACTTTGTCATTCTGTTAATCACCATTAGGCACTGTACTTATTTTTTTTAGTTAACATAACTTGAATATATTAAATAAAGAAAAAGATATGGATTTGTAAAATTAACTTATTAATGGTCTGTTTCTGAAGGAAGCGTGTGATACGATGGGGCTTTATGACCAGTAACAAAGCCATGGTAGGGTGGGTGAAGAGCAGCCGTAACAAATACATACGCGCTGCATGGCTAAGGTAATATAGGTAGTTAAGGGCTGTAGATCTTATGATGGTGTGGTAAATCATTTGTTTTCCCCTAGTGTGCAAGGATAATATTATCTGGTTAGGAAAGTATGCAGAGGGGATGCCGCTTGGTTTGCAGCTGTGTTAATGAACCCCCCAGACTGAAGCTCCGGCATACATGCGAGTGCACACGCCGCGGTTGTAAACAGGCATCGCAAGCACATCCTGAAGAGCCAGCCTATACGGTCACGTTACAACGTAGTGGAACTTAATGTTCTTCTCGTGTTAGTGAGGTAACCATTATAATAATAACCAAAATAATAAAAATATATTTCGACGAATTGATAACCTCTTCCTTTTTGGGAAGTCGGTTAAAAATAAATACACCAGCAAGCTTTCAACGTGTAATGATTTCAGGGTAAAATTTTCAAAGTTCCCAATAAACTTAAAGGAAATAATAAAATCATCAAAATAATTTTAGTCCTCACATTAAAGCTAAAGGATCCTAAAGTTTGCATTCGGTTTTCTTTTTTTCATAGACATTTGAAGATTGGGGTGCCGGGGTGAAAAAATTTTGGGAACTCCTGCTCTAAATG
>NW_023458579.1:507961-509975 GCF_013731165.1 Rhagoletis pomonella
AATCAGTTTTTCTTTATGATAGCCTATGATGGCAAAGTAGGCACAATTCTACTCTTTTCAGCCCTATTTAGACCAAAATGTACATTCGGTTTCGCGTCAATAAATTATATTATGAGCATTGACGGAGGCTGAATTTCATCTACCAATAACTTACAAACGATCCTGCATACCAAAGAGGTAAATTCGGTACACTTGGCTCAATTTAGGTACAACACATTTCCCTAAAACCGTTTTGCGTCAATAATTAATATATTGATGTTAACTCTGATGGAGACAGAATGTCATCTATCAATCATCTACAAACGATTCTGCATTATTTAGTCGACAATTCCACATTCTATCGCTAAATTTAAAAAAAAGGGGGCTAACTTCCGTCAAGTTATTGAACTTTTTTTTATTTTTATTGTAGAAATAGCAAGATCTATCAAACGGTAGTTTTTACCTATCATAGGGCCGTTTTCTCATCTAACCATTAGATTACCGGCCACTTTATCGCCTCGATATACGAGTTTTCGTTTTCTCATCAGCACATTAGTTTCTCGAATCGATTAATTAGTTGCGTTCCCCAACATTTCCGGGTTAAAACCTGTAAAACTGTCAAAAGACAAAAGAAGCCAGAGAACCGAGTACGGAAACGCTTTCTGGTAAATTCCTGTAAATTCTTGAAACTTCTTGCGAGTTAGGGAACGCAACTATTGTTGCTCACCCGATGCAACCTTTTAAATTTGTACCCAACTTTAAATTTTGGTTTGGTTTTGGTTCATGAGTCAGATATATTAAATATTTCAAGTTTTTGGTTTTTGCTAACAGCTGCTCTTGCTCTATATTTGCTTATGTTGCATTGCCAACCTTTGAAATTTTATGACGAATGTAGTGAAGTTTCACTCTCGGAAATGTAGTGAAGTTTCACTCTACAGAATAATAAATTCATTTTTACCGGTAAGATAAGAAAACGAAAACACTTTAAAGTGAGGAACAATTTATCTGCCCTGTTATTAAAGGCAACTTTACTGCTTACATTAGAAAACGGCCCATAGACATACAAACGGTTTTAATGTTCTAAGTAATGTTTTTCAATTAAAGAGTAGCTAACTTCTCGGTGCCCATCCACGCACTTCGTCAACTTACTGTCAAAAATTTCTCATGCACATGCAACTTCTATGGGACCAACCGAAAAGGAACGGCGTGCATATGAAGCTAAATCAATCTCCATTTTTTGTTCTACGTGAGATTTTGATGTGACGTTTCGCTCAGTGAAATCGAATACAAATTCGACAGCTTGCGAATACAAACGACGAGCATGTACATTATTTCAGGCTGATACAGGAGCATGTGGTGAAACAGAGCTAGGCGAAGCTTTGCTAGCAGCTGGCACAGCAGCAGCAGAAGCTTAGGCGAACCTTTACTAGCGGATTCATACTTTTTAATTTAAAGTAAAGAAGCCTTTGTTCGATTTATAAAATAAAAAAGGAAATATATGCTACACAGAAAACAAAAAAGTTCATATCATAAAATCCCACATATTGCTTTCGTAACATTAATATTTAAAAATCTAAAAAAAAATCACAACTTACTTGATTCCATTTTCTTAATCTTAAAAAAAAAACAGTCCACTTCAGAAGATCTTACATACTAAATATTTCCTTATAATCTACATATTAAATGCGTAATAAAAAGTAGTAAACTCCCGAAGCGTTACATACTATTCCTTAAAATCTATTTAAAAAATCTAAAACACCATCCGTCAGTCTTTTCGCATCTTTCTGCAGCTCTTGTATTGCCATCAGTTTTACTTTTTCAAGCTCTACCAATTCTTCGTTCGATTTGGAAAATTTATCCATAGCTTTCGAAAAATTGGACTGGAGTCGTTCGCAGACCGTCACTAACCGATCCTTTATTTTTTCTTCCAGATTTTTCGGATGCTGAGGACAAAGTAGACGGCAATAGTCATGGTGATAACGGCGACAGCTGGGTCAGGGATGGCGGCAGCGGCGCGCATTTGTGTACATACATA
>NW_023458579.1:510075-511837 GCF_013731165.1 Rhagoletis pomonella
ATGAACATGAACATGAACATGAACATGAACATGAACATGAAAATGAACATGAACATGAACATGAACATGAAAATGAACATGAACATGAACTTGAACATGAACATGAACATGAACATGAACATGAATATGAAGGCGTAGATAAACATAAACATAAACATTAAAGGCGATAGAGACAAAGATAGAGAGGAAGAAAGTGATAGGGATAAAAAGGAAATACAACTGAAGAATGTGCGATGTTATATTGTGATGTGTTATGCTACATATGTCATGTTATTGAATCTAATGCTATTCTATGTTATGTTATGCTAAGTACTAAGCTAAACTCCCCTCCACTTAACCCATTCCAACAAATTTTATTTCAGCTCAACTCAACTCACATAAACTATCCTTAATTTTAGCGGTTGAATTTCAACCGCTGGGCGAACACTAGTATAGATAAAATGTAGTAAATATTTTTGCATAAAAAAATATTTGAATGTCCTCCATCAACACTTACCTTCAAAATTGTCTTCAATTAGAGCCTCTACACTGTTAATTGAGGAGCTACCAATTATTTGGTGCACTTGCTCATATAAAGGTCATGATGCAGAATAACCGTCTGTTGTTACCATAGCTGCTTCGGTCTTTCTATGAAAAATACGTATTTTATTCTTTCTTGAAATGATTAAAGTTGCGTGTATTTCGCCGTCAGATTAACAATCTTAATTTTAACTGATGAGGAGTTGACATCACAGCCCTGCATCTGCGTTTCTGCCGCCATCTTTTGGTAAACACGGCTGTCTTTCCTAGGCTCTCTTTAAGTCATCCACTCTTTTCTGCCACAACTCCACAAACACCTTCTCTGCTGCTGCTGTCCATGGACATCTCGTTGGCTTAACTTTTTTAATTAATTTATTTTATTTGAATCACAAAGTAAATTCGGGCACAAATATCATAATGTATGTATGAATACGCAACTCAGAATGTAAACAAATGTATATGTATGTATACACAAACAAGCGATGCTTCCACTATTTTTCACTACACCTCCTTCGAATCGTGGTGTTTTCTTTTTAGGATTACAGAGTTGCATTCGGCATTTTGATTCTTAATGCAAAAAATATGTAGCATTTAGTTGCATTTAAGTAGAAAATTTTGTATTGGTAAATGTACATTTAGAGTTTCATTTAAACGGCCTATACATAATAATAAAGCAAAACAAGCAAGAAAGTCTAAGTTCGGGCGGAGCCGAACATTAAATACCCGGCGCAAGTATTAAATATACGTTTTTCACCTTTCCGAAAGCTACCGCTACATGGTAAGCCGGGGTGTATCAATTTTGAGTAAATTAGCGTCCTCAAATTTCGAAATATTGAAGTTTCAAGCATTTCTGAAATTTACCGTTATATGAAAAGCGGCCGTAATTTTAGTCCGATTTCAATAATTTTCAACGTTTTGCTTCTGTGTGGCAAGTACAATAATCACACCCAGTTTGATACAAATTGGTAGAACGGTTACCGATATACATATAGGTGATCATAAGTGGGCGGTGCCACGCCCATTTTCCAAAATTTTACCATAAGCGTATTTCTTGGTAAAGAATTGTTGCAAGCATCAATTTTTAATAAATTAGCTTTAATATTTACTGATTTACCGAAGATTTTGTATTTCTATAAATTACCGTTGTATGGGATGTGGGCGTGGTTATTGTCCGATTTTAAAAAATTTCGGCCATTTAGTATGCTGTACCAAGGCCAACATTGGTGCAGCGGTTACCAAGATA
>NW_023458579.1:511937-512281 GCF_013731165.1 Rhagoletis pomonella
GAAAATTATTGTAAATATTAATTTTGAGTGAATTATCTTCAGTAGTTACTAAAATATCGCAGTTTTCGTATTTCTGGAAATTACCGTTATATGGGAGGTGGGCGTGGTTACAGTCCGATTTCGCCCATTTTCAATACCATTCGTCCTACGGCTCGTACCAAGTTTCGTTAAGATATCTCAATTTTTACTCGAGTTATCGTGTGCACAGACGGACGGACGGACAGACAGTCACCGCTTAATCGATTTCTCTTTTCATTCGGATCATTTATGTATACATTTGTCTATATCTATCTCGATTCGTTTTGCCTGTTACAAACAACCGTTATGTGAACAAAGTTATAATA
>NW_023458579.1:512381-521372 GCF_013731165.1 Rhagoletis pomonella
TTAGTGAGACAGTCGCTTTATTTCTTAATGGAAAAAACTCTTTCTGTGAATGCCGAAGTTGCAAGAATAGAGAGCATAAGCGAAACAACGTTAAGTAAATTTGGTAAATCTTTCTAAGATCTGTGGACCCTTTGTTTTAAAGTATATTTCTTGTAGTATTGTTATTTCGGATAAATGTCATCCATTTTATAAAATTTCTTTCTTGCAAATTACTGAAATATATTTATATTTCTAACTGAAGAAATATAGTATTTTTGCATACTATATTTTTTTCCAACAGTATATAAATAGAACGCAGACCTAAAAAATAGTACAATACTATATATTATAGTACGGTTGGCAACCCTATACATACCACAGCCTCACCATTCTGGTTAGCCAGTTACAGTGGAATTATGACAATCGTTACACAGAATTTTCATCGCCAAAATTTTTTGAATGAAAAGCAGTAGGGCCTTAAAGTATACAACGTGGAAAAGGAATAGATGCAATGAATAAACAGCCAAATCTTCCAATATGAGGGACATGTAACTAGATGTTGCATGTTGTTAGGCGCACCTGCTATTGTTTTGGAGATTTTTGGCGATAAAAATTTGCCATAGCGAAAGTTGAAATACGGCTGCTGCTCTCTGATGGAAAAAACTGTTCAGGGGAGACTCGCGTATTAAAACCCGAATATAGGAGCCCATAGAGCTTTTAATACTGATTCAAATCAAAGATGTATATATGTCAATTCGAGGCCATAATACAGAGAAACTCTTACTTGTTTGAAGCATTTTTGTAGGCAGATTTTGTAACCGGTTAGCGACAGATTCTGTAACCAGTTAGCGACAATTTTCGAATCGGTATCGAAAGCGATATCGATCCGAAACTTGTCGCTAACTGGTAACAGAAGTATTGGGTACCGAAACCTTTTTTAAGTATTGGGTACCGACAACTCAGCACATCACTAGACAGCAGTTTTATTTGCCGCTCTCAGTTGTCAACTCTACGGCGACGTCACGCCAAAATTACTCTCACGAATTCTGCTGCAATCGGCGCAATCTTGTATTCTATCCAGCGTTGCCAGTTTGCGGGATTTCGCCCTTTTTTCGGGATTTTATAACTAAAAAGGGCGAATGGGATTCTCTGTCCAAAAACCGAATTTTTTCCAACACATACCCAGAAATAAAATTTTCCCAAGAAACATTGGGCTTGGCTACCAATTCGTAAATGATTGGAAAACTAACATTTTTTTAAGTCTCACCTTCGATAACGAATGTGGAATAGGTTATTATTCGATTCGAGAGCAAGGCCATTCTCCTGCAAAACGGAACCTTCGTTATCCAATGCATTTTTCCTTCGTTATGAATTCGAAATCCAGCCCATTTTCGAATTGAAAATTTTAATGCGAGAAAGTAACTGTATTATATTTCCATTCGAAAATGAGCTGGATTTCACTTCCTCTCTAGTTACTACGGTTTTAATTTTTTTTTCGAACCCATCTCAAATGTATTTCCAATACACTATGAACGTTGAAAAACTAAGGTTGGTTAAGAGTTCGTTCTCAGTTCGATATTCATATTGGATATCGGAGGTAATTTCCGAACGTTTGCCAAAATGTTTATAGGGTTGTTATTGTCAAGTCAAGCAAACGACAATTTTATCAATTTAGCTATTCAGTAAACGTTTCCCTAACAACATTCGTTACCGCAAAATAAGCTGTAGTCGTTAACGATAACAAAGGCTGCTAATTTGCCGACGTCTGTTATGGAGTTGTTAGAAAAACATAAAAAGTACGTTATACAATTTTTTCGTATAGAAAAAATGCACAGCACCGCTAGCAAAAAAAATATAAAAAATCAAAGGATTTTTCAGCAAGATCAAACTTGCACTTTATTGTACTAAAATTTTATTTGCTTCAAAACTACATACATAACTTTTTTATTATTCTGATGAAAACCTTGAAGTTTTACGAAAGTTTGTTGAATTTTGTTTAAATATTGCACAAGGTTTGAAACTAGAGTTTATACGGTATTAGGTGCAGAATATAACTTAGTAAAACACGGGTTTACTTTTTGAAACAATTTATTTCCCTTACTCGAGATCAAGGACAGCCGGTTATGTCGGTTGAGTTAATAAAACTAAACTGTTCGGCGACTGCGCCTGAATACCTAACTCCCTTGACCTTGAAACTTACAGTTGTCACCTGTGGACAGCCGCGTCACTTCAAAGTAGTTGATCGAGCATTTGCCATATGATGGTGGTATCGGTTTACGATGTTCGCTTTAGCATGAGAATCGTTGCCGTCGCTGTTTACCTGCACTTGTAGCTGATCGAGCATTTGCCGTATGATAATAGTATCGGTTTACGCTATTCGCTTCTGTATGTTGTTGGGAATTACGTTGTTGTCACGCGGCTGGTACGCAGTTGCTGGTGTTAACTACTCCTCCTCCTTTAACTTACTTTTAAAACAGTAACATTCTGGCAAATGTTTTACAAAAATTCGAAAATAAAAAAAAAATGTATATTTGAAGAGCCTGAAAGCAGTTTCGTATTCTGCACAAATTTTCACGTCGATAAACGGTTTCAGAGAATAAATTTACCAATCTTAAAAAAATATATGAGGAATACTTGCCATGTATGCTTTGTTTGGAAATTACCCAAGTACATACATAAATACCCATGATAAAAATATTAAAAGCTAACACCGCTCGCTCAATTCGTCCGCCATTGGGGGTTTTTGACGTTTGCTAGCATTTCGAGTTTACTCTCTCGAAATGATTAAAATGTCACATAACTTCAAAACAAATAAGTGAAAATTTATGATTTGAAAATTTATTTACCCAAATGTTGGAAAAACTTAAAAATTTGTAGAACGAAAATGAGATGCTGCTTTAGCGGCTGCATAAATGCCGTTTTTCTCTGCAAGCAAAGCAGTATAAATTTCTTTAAGTTCTCGCAATTACGCAAAAATTGATCGCGGTTTGTGGTGTTAAGGCAGCGGATTTTCCCAAGTGCCTATGTGCTCTAGGCTCATTTTTTGCCACACCACTTGACCCAAGATAGTTCTTAGCAAAAGTGCAGTGGCTTTAAGGTTAAATGTATGCCAAAATCTTCACATTAGCATGTGGGCCAAAATTCATTACACACAATTGCTTACATTTAATTATTTACATACGTACATACATACAATCTTCTGCTTCTTCTTCTTATTTGGCGCTGTAACCGCCTAAGCGATTTTGGCCGAGTTCAGCAAAGCACGCCAGTCGTTTTTCTTCTGTGCCAACTGACGCCAATTGGAGACGCCAAGTCCTTCTCTACCTGATCTTTCCATCGCAGTGGGGGCCTCCCTTTTCCTCTGCTACCACCAGCGGGTTCCGAGTTGAATATTTTCAGAGCTGGAGCGTCGGTGTCCATTCGAACGACATGGCCAAGCCAGCGGAGCCGCTGTATTTTAATTCGCTGCATTATGTCCATGTCGTTGTCAAGCTCATGCTCGTTCCATCGTCTGCGATAAAGGCCCGTAAATCTTCCGCAGAATCTTTCTCTCGAATACTCCTAGAGCCGCCTCATCGGATGTTGTCGTTGTCCATGCTTCTGCGCCATATACCAGCACGCGCATGATGAGTGACTTATAGAGCGTGGTTTTCGTACGTCGAGAGAGGACTTTACTCCTGAATTGCCTACTCAGTCCAAAGTAGCACTTGTTGGCAAGAGTGATTCTGGGTTGGATTTCCATGCTGACATTATTATCGGTGTTAATGCTGGTTCCCAAGCAAACGAAATTCTCTACTTTCTCGAAATTGTATTTGTCAACAGTGACAGGTGGTGGGTGGGGGTGGTGTTTGATGACAGGAGATACTTCGTCTTGTCCTCGTTTACCACCAGACCCATTCGCCTTGCTTCCTTATCCAACTTGGAAAAGGCAGAACAGACTTCGCGGTTTTTGATACCGATGGTATCGATGTCATCGGCATAGGCCAGTAATTGCACGCTCTTGTAGTAAATTGTTCCTGAGCGGTTCAGCTCTGCAGCTCTTATTATCTTCTCCAACATCAGATTAAAGAAGTCACATGAAAGGGAGTCGCCCTGTCTGAAACCCCGTTTAGTGGCGAACGGCTCGGAAAGGTCTTTCCCAATTCTGACAAAGCTGGTGGTATTGCTCAACGTAATTTTACACAGCCGTATGAGTTTTGAGGGGATGCCAAATTCAGACATAGCGGCGTATAGGCAACTCCTTTTAGTGCTGTCAAATACATACCTACATATGTACATATCTATGAATGTACATTAAAATTTTGTTGTTTTGACAGAAATATACATATTTCTTGGGTTTGAGTGAAAGTAAAAACAAACATATGAAATGTCGGCGAGAGAAATTTTCAAAAATACTAGCAAACGTCAAAATTCCTAAAGTTATATAAAATTCCTAATAAATAAATATTTTTATCATGTAAATACCTATGTATGTTTAATTTTTGTGTCAACCACATACTGCACATGAGTCGGAAGCGATGCTTTCTCTTTCGTTTATAAATGTGTACATACCCAATAAACATTGGGCTTGGTTAACTATTCGAAAAAGATCGGAAAACGAATCACAGGCTAACCTAATATTCGCGGCTTGCGTTTTGGTACCCATGCCGTCGAATTTGTTTTTTTGCGTCACCCCAAATTGACTTGCATGCGTTTGCATTTCATTTCATTGAGCGAAACGTCAAATCAAAATGTCACGCAGAACAAAAATTGGAAATTGAGTTAGCTTCATACGCACGCCGTTCAATTTCGGTTGATCTCATACAAGTTGCATGTGCATGAGAAATTTTTGACAATAAATTGGCGGCGTGCGTGAATATTAGGTTAGCCTGTCAGTTTTTCGAGTCTCACCTTCGATAATGAATGTGGATTACGTTAGAATTCGATTCGAGAACCAAGAAACATTAGGCTTGGCTACCAATTCATAAATGATTGGAAAACTAACATTTTTAAGTCTCACCTTCGATAACGAATGTGGAATAGGTTATTATTCGATTCGAGACCAAGGCCATTCTCCTGCAAAACGGAACCTTCATTATCCAATGCATTTTTCCTTCGTTATGAATTCGAAATCCAGCCCATTATCGAATTGAAAATTTTAATGAGAGAAAGTAACTGTATTATATTTCCATTCGAAAATGAGCTGGATATCACTTCCTCTCTCGTTACTCTGGTTTCCATTCTTTTTCGAACCCATCTCGAGTGTTTTTCCAATATACTATGAACATTGGAAAGATAAGGTTGATTATAATCAACTCATAATTATGAGTTCGTTCTCATTTCGGTATACATATTGGATATCGTAGGTTATTTTCGAACGTTCGCCAAAAAAGCTTAAAGGGTATGTACATACATACCTGTATGTATTTAGTAACCCTGTGGGGAAAATCTCTAGTTCTGAACTGGTGCGCTTCTAGTACATTTAGACCCAGTACTGGTTCGCGATAAATCTCTTTTGCATGCAAGCAACTGGCGAATTGAACATGGCGATGTCCTGGGAAGTATCAATTGCCTCCCGCTGCATCCCTTTTTCGATAGTTCCGAACTAGTCCTAAATTCTATAGTACCGAACCAGTTCTAAAATCTACAGACGAAAGAAAAAAGTATCATGATTTTTCAATCTTTTTGGTTCTTCGGTGTATGCGATTTTAAGTTATTTAGGAAGAAATCTGTTTTCAATTTGAAATTAAATTTGTTTGAATGATTGTAAGAGATGTACGTTTACATACCTTTAGCTGTAGCAGAGTTTGCAGAGGTGCTCGCTGTTAGATTCTAGACGTTCCCAAGATGTTGATATGTTAACACAAATTTTAGTTTTGTATTACCAAGCTATGAAAAAGCATCTGCGAAGCACAGAATAGAAGCGTATTTGAACGAAAAAGCCGCCGAACACATATCTATGTAAAATAAACAAGCCCCCCGCTGCATCCCTTATTCGATAGTTCCGAACTAGTTCTAAATTCGACAAATAAGATCTAGTTCGTTCTGCATCCCTTTTTCTATAGTTCCGAACCGTTTCTAAATTCGTCACTTTAGATATAGATTTCTTGTGAAAAAAACTGAAAAAATTAGTTTTTGAAAAGTACCACTTTTTGCCGATTTTGTACTGGTAGGGATCTAGTTCCTATCGGACTAGTTCCTTTTTGGCGATAAAGACCTAGTTGATTCACTAGTCCGCGGTTTCCCTGCAGGGCAGTGATCGCTGTTCAGCTCAAATACGTTTGTGTGTATGTATGTGCAGTCACGTCGCTCATACACATCTCGTTCGGCTTTGTGAGCTGATGTCTGATCGGTACTGATGTACAGAATTTTCGCGTAGCTATGCGCTATATTTGGCGACCAAATATGCTAATGCTTGTACGTATATGTATTTTTTGGCAACTTTACACCCAAAAAACGGGTGCTTATCTTCCAAGAATAAAAATAGTAAGTATGCCACTCGGTTTCTTTTTACAAATGCTTCGTTTTAAAAAAATTAATTATTAAAATCGTTTTAGTACTTTGAGAAATATGTCGTGAAAAACAATTTCCATATAATCTATTTTATATAATAGAATAGAATAGGTAGAAGAGTAGATACATCATTTTAAAAGCCAGTAGATAATTTCAGGAGTTAAAAGCCCTTCCGAAAGGCCTTCCTAAGAGTCAGGAGGCCTTCCACCCTACATTTCTTTCTCCTTTCTTTTTCGTGTGGACTGTCATCAATTTAAGGGCGTCTTCTTTCGCACCCATAGAAGGCCTTTCAGACGGGCTTTTAAAGGACGTACTTCAGAAGGCCTTTTGGAGGAGTTCATTGAGTTTCGCAATATGTTTTGGGGTTAGAAGCAAATGCTGACGTGATGGAGCAAAGCAGACTTCAGATTCGTGTTCAACGATACCAAACTATAAAACACTTGGTCTGCTTTTATTACCCTTTCATCGGGTTTTTTTATGGTCCTGCGTATTTGATTAAAATTTTGGAATGTTCGCTTTGATAACTAGCTTAAACTTTGAACACTTGCCGATTTATGAACACATTATACAAGTGTCCAGTTCGCTTCTATCGATAAATAAGTGTGCCAGCGGAAAAATAGATTTTCCTTTGAGATGCTAAATATCGAATACTCATAACTCTAGTTCTATTAGAGGCACACATTCAAGAGAATAATTATAAACAATAAATAAATAATAATTTTCAAGAGAATGGTATATAGAATATACTTCTTTAACGTCATTTTTAAATATCAACCGTAAAAAGGTTTCACGGAAAAACAAGAAAACTTAGTTAATTTTAAATAATCCAGAATCACTGATATCTTAGCCAGTTTTAGGGTTACAGCGAGTGGGTATTGTTTAAGATCGGATAAAACAGTACAGTAACTCTGATTATGATATATTTTCTTCTGAAATATAACGAACAGATACAGCGATTTTGGCCATATACCCACGAAATAATGCATAATCACTAAATCAAAAGTTCCCGATTGTGCAATCAAGTAAGGTCGAATTTAAAAGATGAAACTTTAAAGACTATCATTCCTTCGGAAATATCAAAAAAGTCAACCTAATTAAAAGTAAATACGTAGATTTTCTACATAAAATCGTCTTTTTTACGTATCAATTTTAAATATTACTGTTTAGGGGAAATAATATGAGTTTTTTTCAGTCCCGCAAATCCCGCGGATCCGCGGGATTGAGGACCTCGAGCCCGCAAGCTTGCGGGACTGCGATTTTTATGCCTAGGCATAACACATGAAGTAATTATCAAAACAAATCTTTTTGGGCACAAAACTTTTGGCTCGGGCAATACTTTCCAGTAGATAAATAGAAAAATTAAAAAAAAGGAGTGAGGTACTCATGAAATTTGATGTGTAACCATATGCGTACGGCAAAGCATATAAGATTCCATATAAATATAATCTCAATCAAAGCTCGTTAGCTATCAAATTGGTTGTGCTTGTTATTCTCACAACTCGAGGAAAAGTTAAGCTTCTTCTCTGTGTCACCATGGTCACTTTTTTCTGCTACACATATTATGCTATTTAAATATATTTTAACTTAAATACCTTTACAAACCTCTTTTCCTTGCTAGCGTCAATTTTTGTCTACTTTTACATTTGACATTGCTCTTCTTCTTCGCAAGTATAACACCGTGCGACAGTCAATTTTACACACGAAAAAATCAATATATTTACAAAACTGGGGCCAAGTATAGTAAAACTGCGTTTTTAGTTTTTCTCTCTGGCGTCAGGATTTTTTTTAAAAGGACTTTGAAATTTCTAGGATATGATTGAATGAAAAAATTATTCAAAAGATTCGGTGCATTGTAGAAAACAACATGGGTATCAGTTAAAAGGAAAAATTCTGTAGAATATAAAAAAAAATAATTTTTGGGTTCACCAGGACGAAAAAGTATTGAAAATGTCCTTTTAAAACTTTATCATTGAATATCCTTGGAAATTTCCAATATTTATTTAAAAAAAAAAAGATATGTCAAGGACTAATATGTTAACTACCACATCCTCGGATTTCGACCTTCTAACTTTATTAGTTTTAGATAATAAAATGTTACACTTCTCTTAATAAGATATTGATAGTTACAATATAAAGTGAAACCCGCTTAAGTACCCCCCCGCTTAAGTACCTAACCCGCTTAAGTTACCAACATTTTAGGGCAATGTGAATTTTTGAATGTAATCAGAAGAAAATCCCTCTCTTAAGTACCTCCCTGCTTATTCACCCAACCCGCATCGGCGTACTTAAGCGGGTCATTTTAAGTACCCAACCCGCCTAAGTACCTCAAAAAGCTGACATTTTTCGTGAGGTACTTAAGCGGGTTTTACTGTACATAAACGAAGATATTGGAATCATTATTATGGAGCCATGTATGCGCTCTAAAAGAACAAACTGAACGTATGATGTACGGTTTAAGTACTTCAAATATTTTGTATACAAGGGCGTAGCCAGCCTTTCACTTAGGCGGCAGGAGTTTTT
>NW_023458579.1:521472-528985 GCF_013731165.1 Rhagoletis pomonella
CTCAGGTGGAGTAAGTTTTTAAGCGGAGGTGAGATGAGTTGAGGTGAGTTAAGTTAAGTTAAGGGGTTAAGTTAAGATAAGTTATCTTTATCCTTATCTTCATATTCATCTTCATCTTCTTCCTCGTCTTGGTCTTCATCTTCTTCTTCATCTTTATCCTTTCCTTTATCCTGATCTAAATATGTCCATTCTTTTCTTCATTTACATATTCACCCCCACCATTGTTATTAGGTTAGGTATTTAAATTTTCCTTCCTCTTTGTCTTTATATTTAAGTTTCTTTACTTTTATTTTAATTTCTGTATTTATCCCTTTCTTCTTCTCCATACTCAAAATTATCTCATCCTTGTTTGAGGCTAATCTATTCATGTACATACATACATACATCTTATTCCTAAACTGCTGCTTAGCACGTTTCTTTAATTCACTATCAATATTAAAGCATACATTTAGGAGGCATTTCCGCCCCAACCATGTACATGTATGGCATTGGTATTGGTGTGACTTTTGAATAGATTTTTTCGCTCTATTTTAAACTAATTTGAATTTTTAAAAATTGCCTGCACATCAGCATCAAAATACCTTTCTAATGATATATAATTGTTTATACCTTAGAAGTACAGTTTAGCCGTAAAAGGGGTGTAAAGGAAACATGATTGCCTATTTATATAATTGATTACATGGAAGGGAGTCCCCTTGTCTTAAACGCGTTTGGTATCAAACGGTTTGGAGATGTCCTTCCCTATTCTGACGGATCTGGTGGTATTGCTCAACGTCATTTTACACAGCCGTATTAGTTTCGCGGGGGATACCAAATTCAGACATCGCGGCATTCCAAGATTTGGCGTATTGTGAATACCTGATCTTCGTTGGGTTTTTCCAGGCCTACAGCCACACTGATAAGGTCCCATCAGCTCGTTGATGGTGGGCTTCAGTCTTTCGCACAATACACTCGATAAGACCTTATAACTTATGCTTAGAAGGCTGATTCCGCGGTAGTTGGCGCATATGGCGGGGTCGCCTTTCTTTTGGATTGGGCAGAGCACACTTAAATTCCAGTCGTCGGGCATGCGTTCATCTGACCATATTCTGCATACGAGCTGATGCATGCACCTCATCAGCTCCTTGCCGCCGTACTTGAATAACTCGGCTGGCAGGCCGTCAGCTCCAGCAGCTTTGTTGTTTTTCAGCCGCGTAATCGCTATTCGTACCTCGTCATGGTCAGGCGGTGGGACAGCTACTCCATCATTCAGTAGGTTGTAAAAGTGTTCCCTCCACAATTTAAGTATACTCTGGACGTCGGTCACTAGGTCGCCATTGTTGTTCTTACAGGAGTTCGCCCCGGTCTTGAAACCTTCCGTAAGTCGCCTAACCCTCTGGTAAAATTTTCGGGCGTTCTTCCTGTCGGCCAGCATCTCAAGCTCTTCGCACTCACGTACTTCGGCCTCTCTATTTTTATAGCGGCAAATACGTCTCGCTTCCTTCTACAGTTTCCTATAACGGTCCCACATGGCTCGCGTTGCGCCCGAACGCAGCGTGGCCCTGTAGGCGGCATCTTTTTTCTCTGCGGCTTCTTGACATTCCTCATCGTACCAGTTGTTCTTTCGGGCTCGCTGAAATCCATCTACTTCTTCGGCGGCGGTACATAATGATCGGGAAATGTGGTTCCACTGCCCGTGTATGTCGGATTGTTGAAGAGTGCTCTCAGAGAGCAGGTGTGCGAGTCGAGTGGCGAATAAATTGGCTGTCTGATGTGATTGCAGCTTTTCGACGTTAAGCTTTCCTTGCATTGTTGGGCGCACATTTTTTGCTGCACAGAGGCGGGTGCGTATCTTGGCTACAACAAGTTAGTGGACCGAGTCGATGTTTGGTCCTCGGAGTGTACGTACGTCCAAAACGCTTGAAGCATGCTTTCCGTCTATCACAACATGATCGATTTGGTTTCTCGTTTTTCGATCTGGAGACAGCCATGTAGCTTGGTGGATGTTCTTATGCTGGAACCTTGTACTACATATTACCATATTTCGGGCCCCGGCGAAGTCGATCAGCCTCAGTCCGTTATCGGAAGTTTCGTCGTGGAGACTGAATTTTCCGACAGTGGCGCCAAAGATCCCTTCCTTGCCCACCTTGGCATTAAAATCGCCAAGCACGATTTTGACATCGTGTCGGGGGCAGCGCTCATATGTACGTTCCAAGCGCTCATAGAAGAGATCCTTGGACGCCTCATCCTTCTCTTCCGTCGGGGCATGGGCGCAGATGAGCGAGATGTTGAAGAATCTAGCTTTGATGCGGATTGTGGCTAGACGTTCGTCCACCGGGGTCAACGCCAGTACTCGGCGACGGAGTCTCTCTCCTACCACGAATCCAACACCGAATTTGCGCTCCTTTACGTGGCAACTGTAGTAGACGTCGCAAGGCTTCATGCTTACTTTTCCTTGCCCCGTCCATCGCATTTCTTGGATCGCGGTGATGTCAGCCTTTGTCTTCCCGAGGACATCAACCAGCCGGGCAAAGGCACCTTCCCCATTAGGGTCCGAATTTTCGAGGTGCATACCCTTAAATCGTAGTCCTTTATACGTTTGCCGTGGTCGTCATCAGAAAAAGGATGTATGTCTCATCCAAACCCAGCGCACGCGAAGTTTTACGCCTTCTCACTTTAGCTCGCTCCCAAACGGGTGTTTGGTTGCTACCCAGAGGATACGTGGATATAAATATCCGGACGTTGTGAGCTGCGATTTGAACCGTACGCACAAGAATCGCTTCTGGCCACTCCCGATGAATGGCAGTCAAAAGTTTTCCACTTCTGCGCACGGAACCATCCTCCATTATTAGGCTATTCAGCTAAATACATACACCTTTAGGTCAGGCTAGAAATTAAACATTAATTTCACTAAATTTTATTAATTTTGCTGATTTAACTTTTTTTATTCATTTTCATTTCAAATTATTTTAATACATGAAATTATCGGTATAATTCATAAAATATGATACTTGTATATACTTGCGACTCAAGGACGTTAAAATATCTTGAAAACAACGAATAAATTACTGGGTTTGAACTTGTAGTTTGAGCATTTCTATTTGTATATATTCTTAAATTAAGTTTTTCTTTTAGGAATATGATCTGTGGTTCTGCTTCATCTGTCGCTAGGTTTACGTTAAAGTCATGAATACATTTAACATACCATCTTTCGTTTGCAAAATGGGAAGCTAAATTCGTTTGTACGGTACTCAATGAACTTACAGTTTTTTACACGAACTTGCAGGAAGTTACAGGAAAAATGATCCCGTACTCCAAAACCATATAAATGAGAGCGGCTTTTGGAGAGTTGTGCAGAGAATGAAGTTGCAAGATTTTAACCGATGCTTTTTTGTTCCCGTACTTTTTCTGTTTCTCACTGTTTACTCTCAGCTCAGAGAGTGGTTTTGCTTTTTGACATTTTTACAGGATTTTACACGAAAAGGATTAGGTCAGAGCTATTATATCATCCATACACATGTATATATACATATATTCATGTATGTTCATCAGTTATCAACGGTCCCAGTTAAAATGATATCAGTATTTTTTTTATTTTGGCCTTGCCTTTTTATCAATAGGCTACCTAAACCTATGCCTAAAATCATGCTACGAATATCAAAACCACTTGAAACCAATGGATGTACACACAAAATTAAGTATGTATCCATATAGATAACAAGTCATTTTTAGCAAAAAAAAAAATATATATATATATATATCTCATGATCCACTGATCGGATCTTAATCAGATTAGTATGGGACCACCTCTGAGACAATACCTGCATGCGCGGAGTTTGCATAACCGGAAGTAATAATCGTTTGTACCGCATTTCCTTTATTCTGCATATGCTTAAATGTATGCAGCTATTTGCAAAGCAAGGAAACACAGCGTGTTTCTAATGAAATTAAAATTTTTTTGCTGCAATGCACATGCAAGCCCTTCGAAATTTTCTGCTGGGCTATGCGTTACAGCTTTTCAAATTTTACCCCGACCGAAACCAAAGATGTATACACATCAAAAATTTCTTCAAAATAAACAAAATTTTCACAAAAATTAATTTTGGTATGAGCCAATATTATAACATGTGTTATGACGAATTCCGCTAGCGAAATTGTTACGCTAGCGGACATAGGGTTAACGGGATAACGGCATTGGTTAGAAATTATTGGGTTCGGTAATTAGTTAGAAAGCAATTAGTTACAAATTACCTTAACGTATTTTTCATACCAAAGCAGATTTTCGTGAAAATTTATTTTAAGAATTTTTTTTTTAAATTTTTTTATTTATCTACTGGAAAGTATTCCCCGAGCCAAAAATTTTGGGTTGGGGTTTAGTAGCGCTCCCAACTATTTCGGGCTATTCCGTCCAAAGGGGTGGCCCGATCCCGAAAATTCCACACGCTTGTAGTCAAGGGTCTACACATTATTTTAACACTCACTTTTGTAATTTTTGGTCACTAGTTTACTTACAATTTGGGTTTGAAATATTCCCTTTTTTTGTAAAATTAGGAAATTAGCGTATTCCTCCTATTCTCCTTAAAGCAGCCACTTCACCAATATATTTTTGTATTCCCCTTCACTTTACACTTCACTCGATTAATTATAACTTTTTTACGACTTTAATATTAACCAATTAACTACAATTCATTAAATAAAAACACCTTCAAAATCACGCGTCTGACTTTGGTTGCATATGCAAATTAAATGACGGAGTTCAGATGTCAAACTCCAAAATATGCAAAAGAATGAGAGACAAAAGAAGATAGGATAAAACCCAGTAAGCATTAAAAATATACACGCCTTTTTAGAAAGTGGGGACTGTCCGCTTTTTAGTGGGGGGGGGGGCGCCTCCGAATTGACGAGTTTTAGCAATAACTCGGCTCCAGCGCCACCTTGCGAATCTTTTTTTGCAATAGTATTATCCCTATCGTTACCTATACATATATATATCGAATATGAGTCAAATTAGATCACCAATAGGATTTTGAGTAACAACTCGACTCCAGCGCCACCTGGCGTTTTAAGTTGTGAACTTAAACTATACACATAAAAAACGGCATTAAAATCGTTTCGGTCGTTTAGGGGGAGTCCACCCAGATAAGTCTTTTACATACTGGCACCTTTCGGCATTTTTGCTCATACAAAAAAAAAAACTAGCACGCATTTGTTATACGGAAAAAATGTGCAACATCATCAGCGAAAAATATTCTCAAAAATCAACGGTAACTTATAGCCATTTAAAGCTTGAACTTTATGATATTGAAATTTAGTGAACTACAAAACTGCATACCCAAAATTTGGTGACATTTGATGAAAAATGAACTATATTTCTATAAAAGAATGTATTATGAAAAGAAAAAAACACTGTATTCTGGGTGTATACATATATTTACAGATACCCTGCTGGGAAAGCTACTAGTTGTGAACTAGAATTCTACCAGTTAGCGTTTCAGCCCAACTAGTTCACGTTCTATCCTTTTTCAATGTTAGCGACTGGTATTTTTAACATTGCGATGTCCTACGAGATGTCGGGCGCAGGGAAAATTTTTTTATTTTTTATTTTTTTATAATATTTCTTTTATTTATATTTTTTATTTAGGGTTTTTTTGTGTATTCTTAAATTTAATAAAAAAAAATATATATTTTTTTTTAATCTATTTTTTTGTGGCACAAGTATTTCTTCCCATATATTTGCTTCTTTTTTGTAATGAAACTCGATTTTTAAGTTTGTTATTTATATTTAAATTGAAATAATTAGTCCTACTTACATTGATCTAACTTTAATAATCTTAACCACCTCCAAGCGGCCTCGAACCTGCGATCCCAGAACAAGAACCAGTAGTCTTCACGTGACGCCACATCCGAAATTTGTAAGAAAAGCAATTAATTGCGTTTTATTTTAGGCTTTGGTAATTCAAAGGGAGATGTCGCTGAACGCTTCAGTTCTTTGAAAATGTCGAAGTGGTACGCACATACTAGTTTACGAACTAGTATATTTTCTAACTGGTTTGGGTTTTCACTACAGGATAGATAAAAGTTTCAATATGTTTGGAAAGCGCCACGCCCCGCTTTCCAGTAGTCCCAAAATCTCTATACCAATTTTCAGGACACTACTACAAATATTTTCAGAGATATACGCTATGAAAAATTGGATATGCATGGGTGATGCCACTCTGCCTTAATATATCGAAAGTCTGCAGTAGGTGTCCACATTTCGGTACAGCCGTTCGCGAGATCACCTCTTATAATAAGAAGGAGCTTCTCTTTATATAATTAGTGTCGGTAATACAGGGCAACACTGGTTTTGATGCGAAAAATGTTAAAGCTGTTTTTGATAGACTTTTTTGTGCTAATGACGAATGCGTAAGTATAAAGTTTCCATCAGCTACAGATTTTGAGAAAAACGTGGTGAAAGTGTAAAAAAATCGTGTTTTTTGCAATTTTTGAGAAGCTCTAGCAAGGAAACAAAAGGCGATAGAGCTACTATCCTTGCAAATTCCTGCATCTTTGCTTGATGGACACTAAAGTCAATTGTTGAACAGGAAAAACTGATTTTGGGAAGTTTAAGTACCTACCACAATTAAGCAAAAGGTGACAGAATCTTGCGCTTAGGCTTAAATTAAAGCTAGAACTACAGACTACTACCCCTCAAAATACTGTTCCTGCACCTTGCCCTGATGGTCACCTATACTCATTTACTTTTTATCGCCCAACAATAAAAGAAAAAAATACTGCAAAATGATGCAATTGAAAAAAATTTGTAAAAATCACTGTTAACTGTTCAAGAAGTCAGAAGTCCAAGCCTTAATTTAAGCCTAAGTGGAAGGTTCTGACACCTTTTGTTTAATTGCGGTAGGTACTCAAAATCCCCCAAAATCAGTTTTTCCTGTTCAACAAATGACTATAAGTGACCATCAAGCAAAGCCTTAGTAAGAGGTTCTACCGCCCTTTGTTTCTGTGCTAGATCTTCTCAAATATTGCAAAAACGCTATTTTTTGACACTTTCACCTCGTTTTTCTTAAAATCTGGAGCTGATGGAAACTTTATGCTTACGTCAAAATTAGCGTTAACATTTGCTGCATCAAATTTTTTTCAATTTTTGTTGGCCTGTGTAATAAGTATTGTTAAATAGCCAATACCCGCATGTTTGCGACGCCTTCAAACAGCTTTCGAACTGTAAAACAATGACTCAATTCTATTCTACGCATATTTATAATACAGGTATCGAATTTCAAGCAAATCGGACCATAAGTAAGATTTTTTGGAACAGATCGCTCCCTGGTCCACCTGCCTACGTATCAAATGCATTTTTATTGCGTAGCTCGACCCCTGCGCCACCTATTGGAAAAATTAAAGCTTTGTGCACTTCCCCTTCTAAACACCTTTCCAAAAAAGTAGCAAAAATTCGAATTGGTTATGAAACATAGGAGAAAATTGTTCCCAATTGATTCATGCTCACAATAAATTTCACAATTATCCGAAATTTTCCAAG
>NW_023458579.1:529085-530731 GCF_013731165.1 Rhagoletis pomonella
TAAAAAATTACGTTTTTTAACTTCCCAGTAGTTTTTCTTTGTTACTAAATCTTATAAGTAGAACTGATTTTGAATTATTTTCATAATAAATCTTATAATCCTTTGGCCTTATTCATAAAAAATAAAGCAGGTTTAAAGAGCTTTATAAATTGACGTTTTCATAGATTTTTCAATTTATAAACCTTTTATAAAGCTACTTTATTTTTTATGAATAAAGCCATTTGTGTTTTGCTGCTTCAAAAGATTTTTTCTGGATTCTTGGACTAAGGATCCCGTGTTCAAAGGCTGGTTGTGTAAACACTTGAGGTTACGAGGCTTGCTGTAATATTTGCAGTTGCACATTAAAAGCCTATTCAGGAAGAGCCGATCTATTGCAGCAGGCACGCTCACAAAAGGATCAAAAAAGCTGTGCCGCATAAAACGTCAAAAAAAAATAGGAGACTTTTTTAAGACTTCATTGAAAATGTAATGAATGCATTCCCAGTAAAAACTTGCAAGTACTAGCAACAATTCGTAGCAATTTTTTGATATTTAATGGACCTATTGCTATGCTCCTTTTTAGCAGAACGTAATTTAGTATTTTCGACAACCGAGCCCCTACCCAAATGTCTACAAGAAAAAAAAAATATTAAAAATCAACGCGATTATTTAGCCCCTTTAAACTTGCACATTATTGCCCTGAAATTTAATGGGCTCTCAAACTGCATACTCAAAAAAATTCTAAAAACCCTGAATAAAAAGTTGAAAATCTAGCTGAAGATTTGCAGATTGTTTATAATTTTTGCACAATTTTTGTGGATTTATATTTTGTTTGTTAATGAGCTTGGCTTTTATGGAAAAATAATAAACATTAAATAAACGAAAGAGAAACAGCCAAAATCGATCAAAATATTGATGGCTTATCACAAGTGTATATATAAAATGATTTTTATATTAACGACCAGTTTACAATGAGTTTTAAATGTGCTCTGTCGAAATGACATTTTAATATACATTACGTACATATCGAGCACTAACCGCCAAAATAACGTAAGCGACAAAATTTTCTTTTTGATGCAGAAATGCATCTAAATCCTCTAGGAATATTTCTGCATCAAAAAGACAATTTTGAAGAAAATGTCGCTTACGTTATTTTGGCGGTTAGGGCTCGATATGTACCTTTGTATACAATAAAAGTTTAATAAGAACAATTTTTTGTACATTCATTGAAAAAGACGTTTTTGGGTAGGAAATTACGTTTTTTTAGACCAAGAGGGACGTTTTCTCATGCCGAAGACCTGGCAACACTGCCTAGAACACTAACGTTCGCCTGTGAGGCGGAACGAATTTGGTTTTCTCGCGATATTTCAGGAACGCTTTTTATGATGAAAGTAAGCGCGCCAACTCAGTTTAGCGTTGTTTAGGTTGTTAGCAGACGCACATTGTACAGTGGCCTTGCGCGGCTGAGTTCCACGCCCTCTTGACGCCTGACAGGCGAACGTTAGTAGTAAAGGTAATTTTGTTTACTGTACTTATTTCAGTTTTTAACATGTTTGTTGGCTATTTTCTGATTTGAACTTAATATTTTTTTACTTTGCGAGAGGGGTGCCTATGCAGAACCAAGTTCTAAAATGGTTGGAAGAAATATCGTTGAATGGAAGCGATGG
>NW_023458579.1:530831-537831 GCF_013731165.1 Rhagoletis pomonella
AAGACAAACTTAGCACAGTGCGTAGGCAACTGGCTGAGTCAGTGGTGATCGTCGGATCGAATCCTACTGAAAGAAGTCTGATGAGGAAATGTGGTGATTTCCGAAATAGCTATCACTTCTACCATTTTTTCAAATTATTGTTGCTTTTCCACAATAAGTTTTCACTGAAAACGGCCTCGAGCTCATAAAATTGTTGAATATAATTGTTATAAAGGCCATAAAAATAACAAAAGCAAATAACTTAAGGACGAGCACACCTAAAAAGTGAAACATTCTAATAATATAAATATTAACAAAAACAACAACCACATGACATGGCAAGTGAATTGCAGCGGAATAGCTGCGCTTGATTGTAGTTGGCTTAGCAAAGTGAAATAGTGGAAAATAAGCAACAAGAATTAACAAGACAACTTAGCACAGTGCGTAGGCAACAGGCTGAGTCAGTGGTGATCGTCGGTTCGAATCCTACTTAAAGAAGTCTGATGAGGAAATGTGGTGATTTCCGAAATAGCTATCACTTCTACCATTTTTTCAACTTATTGTTGCTTTTCCACAATAAGTTTTCACTGAAAACGGCCTCGGGCTCATAAAAATTGTTGAATATAAATATTTAATATTAAAAATAATGCCGCTTTCTTCCCCTATTTTTAAGTTGAGTTGAGTTGAGTTTGAGTGATTTTAAATTTTGTTCCGACAGCATGATCTCGTCGTAGAGTATCTGTACGAATCTTCATTACGAACGGATTCAATGAAGGCTCTCTACGAATTTCGAATTTCAGTTCGTAGCCATTCGTATTCTGTGATAGCACTTTCGTAGATTTCACGTAAATCGAAGCTACGATGGGTTCTGTGATAGCCCTGACCAGCGTTGCCAGGTTGACGTTTTTAACGTCATTTGGACGTTTTTTGTATCCTGTTGACGTTTGGACGTCTTTTGTGTAAAAAATTACGTTTTTTAACTTCCCAGTAATTTTTCTTTGTTACTAAATCTTATAAGTAGAACTGATTTTGAATTATTTTCTTAATAAATCTTTATAATCCTTTGGCCTTATTCATAAAAAATCAAGCAGGTTTAAAGAGCTTTATATATTGACGTTTTCATATATTTTTCAATTTATAAAACTTTACAAAGCTACTTTATTTTTTATGAATAGGCCATTTGTGTTTTGCTGCAGCTGCTTCAAAAGACTCCCGTGTTCAAAGGCTGGTTGTGTAAACACTTGAGGTTACGAGGCTTGCTGTAATATTTGCAAATGCACATTAAAAGCCAATTCAGGAAGAGCCGATCTATTGCAGCAGGCACGCTCGTAAAAGCATCAAAAAAGCTGTGCCGCATAAAACGTCAAAAAAAGGAGGAGAATTTTTTAAGACTTCATTGAAAATGTAATGAATGCATTCCCAGTAAAAACTTGCAAGTACTAGCAACAATTCGTAAGAATTTTATGATACTTAATGGACCTATTGCTATGCTCCTTTTTAGTAGAACGTAATTTAGCATTTTCGACAACCGAGCCCCTAACCAAATGTCTACAAGAAAAAAAAAATATTATATTGCCCTGAAATTTAATGGGCTATCAAACTGCATACTCAAAAAAATGCTAAAAACTCTGAATAAAAGTTGAAAATCTAGCTGAAAATTTGCAGATTGTTTATAATTTTTGCACAATTTTTTTGGATTTATATTTTGTTTGTTAATGAGCTTGGCTTTTATGGAATAATAAATAAACATTAAATAAACGAAAGAGAAACAGCCAAAATCGATCAAAATATTGATGGCTTATCACAAGTGTATGTATAAAATGATTTTTATATTAACGACCACTTTACAATGAGTTTTAAATGTGCTCTGTCGAAATGACATTTTAATATACATTACGTACATATCGAGCACTAAACGCCAAAATAACGTAAGCGACAAAATTTTCTTTTTGATGCAGAAATGCATCTAAATGCTCTAGGAATATTTCTGTATCAAAAAGACAATTTTGAAGAAAATGTCGCTTACGTTATTTTGGCGGTTAGGGCTCGATATGTACCTTTGTATACAATAAAAGTTTAATAAGAACAATTTTTTGTACATTCATTGAAAAAGACGTTTTTGGGTAGGAAATGACGTTTTTTCAGGCCAAGAGGGACGTTTTCTCATGCCGAAGACCTGGCAACACTGGCCCTGACTAGCAAAGTACCCGACAGTCGTTCGGGGTAAACAAATAAAAATATAAAACAGTAATACAAATATTCAGTTCAGCATAATTTAAAGGAGACAAACTATTTTCTTTGTTTACATTAAGGCATGAGCGCTACTTTTAACTTTATCGTGCTTTAACTAATATATATTGATCATCACTTGTACTACAAATCTTGTTCCATTATTAATATTAGGTAGATTAAGGTAAAGATCGAATTTCTAAATTAAAATTAGTCTACTAGGGTACATTCCGTTTGGCTGCCTATTCGCTTAGCTGTTTTAGTATAGCTGCACTTTTCTGGTAGAATGCTTAATTCGGAAGGAGTTTTATTCATTATGAATGAACCTTTTTCGTTTAACAGCATCACGGGATTAAAAAACGATTTAATCTTTCCATTTCACAATAATCTAAAGACGGTAAGGTTTAAAAAAAAAAAAAAAAAAACAGTTTTAAATATCCGAGTTATCTAACAGATGAATACATATATGTAATTCCCCCTTTTACAAACTCATTTATATACATATACTTTACTCTTAATACCTCCCATAGATACCTATGTCTGAATACCAAATTTCAAGTTCATGTGACTAATGGTTCCCAATTTATGTCTGATTAAAAATTCCACGCCTACAGGATTTGCTACGCCTCCTTTTATAAGCTCATTCATATGCACCTTTCTTTAAGCCCCTACCATAGATATGTCTGCATACCAAATTTAAATTTCACGTGACTTATGGTTTTGAAGTTATAGCTGATAAAATTTTCCACGCCTATAGGATTTGCCACACCATCTTTTACAAACTCATTTATATTTATCTTTTTCTAAGCATCTACCATAGCTATACCTGCTTACCAAATTTCAAGTTCGTGCGACTTATGGTTCCGAAGTTATACGTGATAAAAACTTTCACGATGTGCCACGCTTATACGTACCCTTCTATAAGCACCTACCATTGATATGTCTGCATACTAAATTTCAAGTTAGGTGGGCTTATGGTTCCGAAGTTATAGCTGATAAAAAATTCCGCGCCTATGGGATGTACCACGCCCCCTTTTACAAACTCTTTTATATATGTAGCGACACAGGTAGTTGTGAATAAAACGCTTGCGTCGCTTACTTAACAAAATATCTATTGAATAATTTATTTAAACGAAAAACAAAAGTTTAAGCTAAATACAAATTTACGTAGAGGAGCGAGCATCCGTACAGGTCGACGAGCCAAATAGAAAAGGAAGGAGATTAGAGCACGCTAGTTAGACGTGTGTATTTTCCAGGCTCGATACTGGAATTTGACATATTGAGCGAAGCTGTCAGCTGTTTACGAGTACGCAGCTCTCAGTGTGTTGAAGAGTTGTCACACGCCTGCCCTTGTTATTTAAATGTTTTACATTACAAAAAAAATTAGATAAATACAATGTATGTGAAATTATAACTAGAATTAGTTAGACGTTATCCGCAAAATGAACATGTGTTGTAGCTTGGCTTGGCGATGCTTCGTCGTCTAGCTCGTAGACAGGCTTAAGTCGATCGAGGGATACTGGGATTCGCTGCCCTTGGGCGTCGACATAAAAATGTTTATCATTGCGCGATATTACACGGTACGGCCCTTCATATGGTGCTGCAAACGATGGTCCGATTTGGCCTTGTCGGATTAAAACATGGGGCAAGTATCAAGTTCCCTGAAACGAAAAATATAACCTTTTCCATGCCGCGACATTTCGACATGTGCTAGCTTGTGAAGGTGATTTCTCAGACTTTTTAGCAGTCCCTGAAGGGGCTGGGCTTTGCTTGCTGGATTAACAAACTAGCCAGGAAGTCGAATAGGCTCACAATAAACCAGCTCAGCGGGAGTTGTTGAAATATCGTTCTTCCATGAGGCGCGTAATCCCATCAGTAAGATTGGTAGTGCGTCAAGCCACGTTTCGTCATGACATAGCCATGCCGACTTCAACTGCCGATGCAAACGATCTACGAGTCCATTGGCTTGAGGATGGTAGGGGGTAGTTTTTAAAAAGTTGTGCGAATTGACGAAACAGGGTAGATTCAAATTGACCACCGCGGTCTGAGGTTATTCTTAGAGGAACACCATACCTTGCGATCCAGTGATAAAATATTGCACGTGCGATTGATTCCGTATTCCCATTTTCTAGAGGTACTGCCTCAGGAAAGCGCGTAAAACGATCCATTATCGTCAAACATTGACGAAAACCTTTAGACGATGGAAGTGCGATCAAGTCTCTGTAGATGTTCAGAACGTTGTGGCGGCAATTGAAATTGGCCGGGAGTTGTGACGACATGGCGCTGAATTTTGTTTCGCTGGCACTCAATGCATGCTCTTGCCCAAGCGCCACAGTCCTTGTTTACAGCAGGCCAGACGTAACGACTTGTTATTAGCTTCTGCGAGCAGCGTACACCGGGATGTGAAAGCGAGTGTAGGGCATCGAACACTGCTTTTCTTAGTGACGAAGAAACGAATGGTCGGACTGTACCTGAAGAGATATCACAGTACAGACTGACGTTGTGCACTGGGAATCTAAGTTTTTGTAATTGAAGCATAGCGTTGGGATTAGTAACGAGCTGTTAAAGCTCTGCATCGGTTTCTTGCGCAGCGGCTATTTGTTGCGGCGAGACGGAAATCGAGACTGCTTCGACACGCGAGTGAGTATCTGCCACAATGTTGTCTTGTCCACTTGCATGTTTTATTTCAGTGGTGAATTGGCCAATCGTGTCTATTTGGCGGATTTGCCATGGAGAAGCGCGTTCTGCTTTCTGTTTAAACACATGTTGCAACGGCTTGTGATCCGTATGGATTACAATATGGCGCCCCTCAAACATGTGTCTGAAATATTTTACGCCTTCGAATATTGCATGGAGTTCACGGTCGTACGTTGGCAACTTGCGAATGGACGCAGGCAACGTCCGACTAAAGAACGCGAGTGGCTGCCAGGCGGCTCTTACACGCTGCTGTAACACAGCGCCAACCGCGGAGTTAGATGCATCAGTGAAGACAGCCAAGTCGGCGTTCATGTTAGGGTGAGCTAGCTCGGCGCATGTTGCTAAGGCCTCCTTGGAACGTTCAAATGCACTTTGAAGTATTGTCGTCCATGCCACTGAACCTTTGATTTTCGGACCCGAAAGAACTTCGTTGAAAGGGGCGAGTAGCTCTGCTGCATTTCTTATAAACTTACGGTAGAAATTTATCATACCCATGTAGGCGCGTAGCTTCTTCACTGTCGCGGGCGGTGATAAGCTTCGAATCGCGTTGACCTTTTCTGGCAGTGGTTTAATTCCACTGCATGTAATGTGGTGACCGAGGAATTTCGCCTCTCTTTGACCAAAGCTAGATTTTGCAGCATTTATAACAAGGCCATAAGCGCTGGAAAATAGTTTTAAGATGCTCGAGGTGTTGCTGCTCGTTATCTGAGGCGACAAAAAGGTCGTCAATTTAAGGGAATACAAATGGGAGATCACGTGTAACTTCGTCCATAAATCGCTGGAAAGTTTGCGCGGCATTTCTGAGTCCGAACGTCATAAACGGGAATTCAAGTAACCCGAAAGGAGTGGTTATCGCAGTTTTTTGAATATCGCTTTCCGCTACCGGAATTTGATTAAATGCTCGGGATATCGGTCACCTGACTTTTTTGGCACCTAGTGCAGTGGTGACGACCACGGGCTATCTGACGGGCGAGCGATTCCCATTTTCAACATTTTTTCGAATTCATCTTTTGCGATTTTTAACTTGCGCGGAGCGAGATGCCGCGCTTTACTTGAAACCGGGGGACCTTCTATCATTTTAATATGGTGTACCGTCGCGTGTTTTGTTTGTTTGAATGCACCGTCCGGTCGACTGATAGATGGGAATTCTTGCAGCAAAGAGATATATGGCGACTGTCCGAGAATCGATCTGATTGCTAAAACTTGGGGTGTACTGCGGACGCGTCCACCCATGCTTATTTCTGTATTTTCGTCACTGATGAGATGGTGTTTCAGGTCGACTAGCAAACCATAGTGGCTTAAAAAATCGGCCCCAATTATCGGCTTCGTAACATCGGCTATGACAAAGCGCCATGTAAAATCGCGTCGTAACCCGACGTCAAGAGTGAGGGTGTGGTACCCATAGGTTTCAATTGGCAAATCTGTTGCGTAATACAACTGGTAACCTACTGGTACTAGGTGTGTTTTAATTCGGGTGCGAGGAAATACAGATAGATCCGCACCCGTGTCTACAAGGAACTGTGTCCCCGTGGTGCGATCTAATAGGAATAGGCGGCGTGATATTACTGAGGGAGAGTCATTGACCGCCTCTACTGTCCCTCTTTCGAGTTTCCCGAGAACTTATAACCAGGAATACAACGTTGGGCATCTTTACCAAACTTTTTGTGGTAGCGACAGATACCATCTGCTGACAGCCGTGTGCGACTATGTGAGGAATTACGCCTACTACGGTACGAGGTGTTTTCCCTACTGCGATTTCGTTGCGTCTTTACATTTAGTAAGTCTAATCGCTTTCGAAGTTCAGCTATTTCTGCGCGCAAGAACTGCTCTTCAGAAACCGTGGCTATAGAGCGTGAAAAATTTGGCATCACCTCGTGTATTTTGTCTGCTAACCTGCTAAGATCTTCTAAAGGTGCGTTTGGCTGTGCTGTGAGACAAGCACGTGATTGGGGTGGAAGTTGTGACTGCCATTTTGCTTTAAGAACGTTGTCTGGCACGTCTGGGCATAAGCTACGTAGATGGCGAAAAAATTGTGAAGGGGTACGATCCCCGATTTGTTCACCATCTAAGAGTTGGAGCAACTTAGCGTCTTTCG
>NW_023458579.1:537931-542818 GCF_013731165.1 Rhagoletis pomonella
CTTTGTTAGTCGCTCGATAAGACATTGCTTTAGCATCGTATAGCACCCCTATCTTGTGGCGGGACATAAAATTATGTCTTCTACCTCTGCTGCGGACTGAGTGTCAATAAGCGAGACTGCGTGATGAAATTGGTCGTGCTCGTCGGTAATGAAGCGAATCCTAAACTGTGCTTCTATCTGGGCGAACCACAAAGCTGGTCGCTCTGCGGAAAAAGGTGGTGCACGTACTGATACATTCCCAGGCATGTTTGTTGGCGATGAGACAGTGTCTGTTTGCATGGGTGGTGCTACTTCGTTAGGTGTTCCGCTGGCATTCATCGGTATTGCTATTGTGTATTTTGCACAATGACGATGGATTTCGATACGTCCAAAAGAATTGGATGAAATCACCAGCTAGCAACGAAATATGTGCGTTGGGCAATAGGATTTCTCTCTGCGATACTTTACCGCTGCAAGAAATTGATGCGGTCCTCTTCTTGGTACAGAGGCTCGCAGATAAAAAATATTAAAATTTTAGAGTATAAACCAATTGAGTTTACAAATATTTCGCGATCACGTCGGGGTCACCAATGTAGCGACACAGGTAGTTGTGAATAAAACGCTTGCGTCGCTATTGAATTATTTATTTAAGCGAAAAAAAAGTTTAAGCTATCCGTACCGGTCGACGAGCCAAGTAGAAAAGGGAGGAGATTAGAGCACGCTAGTTAGACGTGTGTATTTTCCCGGCTCGATACTGGAATTTGACATATTGAGCGAAGCTCTCAAGTTATAGCTGATAAAAAATTCCACGCCTATGGGATGTGCTACGCCCCCTTTTACAACTCGTTTATACATACCCTCCTAAAAGCATCTACCATTGATATGACTGCATACCAAATTTCAAGTTCGTGAGACTTATGTTGCGGAAGTTATAGCTGATAAAAAATTCCACGCCTATAGGATGTGCCACGCCCCCTTTTACAAACTCCTTTATATATACCCTCCTATAAGCACCTACCATTGTTATGTCTGCATACCAAATTTCAAGTTCGTGTGACTTATGGTTCCGAAGTTATAGCTGATAAAAAATTCCGCGCCTATGGGATATGCCACGCCCCTTTAACAAACTCCTATATATATACCCTCCTATAGGCACCTACCATTGATGTGTCTGCATACCAAATTTCAAGTTCGTGGGACTTATGGTTCCGAAGTTATAGCTGATAAAAAATTCCACGCCTATGGGATGTGCCACGCCCCCTTTTGCAAACTCGTTTATTTATACCCTGCTATAAGCACCTACGATTGGTATGTCTGCATACCAAATTTCAAGTTCGTGGGACTTATGGTTCCGAAGTATAGCTGATAAAAAATTCCACGCCTATGGGATGTGCCACGCCCCCTCTTACAAACTCGTTTATATATACTTGCCTATAAGCATCTACCATTGACATGTCTGCCTACCAAGTTTCAAGTTCATGTGACTTATGGTCTGGAAGTTATGGCTGATTAAAAATTTCACGCCTATGGGAGGTGCCCGCCCCCTTGTCGGATCCAAATTTTTTCACTCTATTATAGGCCCAGGTGTCATGGCAGTACTCTGTCAAAATTTTGTTCGATCCTGTACGTCCGTTTAGACTGCAACCTGACACATACATACATACATACTTTCACGAATATATAGTAGATATGAGAATATATTGCATGGAACTGAATTTTGGAGCCAGCTATCGGGCATCATGGCAGGTGTGTTTTTCCTTCTGTAGCGAATTTCTATTCTGAGTTTGAAGCAAATCGGACTATAAATGCGATTTTTAGTATAGCGCGACCCTGCGCACAGTGGTTCGGATCGCAAATCTAGCTGGACGAAACTATTTAAACAAATACTCGTTGATGGATCTTTACACCACTTCTTACCTAGGGGATTTTTGGATCACTGATTACGAATCTGAAGTCACTTATCAGAAATTCAAAATGGCGGATCCAATATGGCGGACGAAAATTAAAAAAAAATCGGTCGATTTCAATTAAACTGGGTATCTGGGGGTTTTCTGGGTCGCTGATTACATATCTAAAGTCATTTACCAAAAATTCAAAATGGCGGATCCGATATGGCGGACGAAGATTAAAAAAACTCGGTAGATTTCTATGTAACTGGGTATCTGCGGGTTTTCTGTGTTGCTGATTACGAATCTAAAATCATTTACCAAACACTCAAAACGCCAACATGGCAAGCGAAATATTTAAAAAATCTTAACATATGAAAATTTTCTGTTTGTACTTAAAACGATTACAAATTTGTTAAAAATATTTCGCTTTATATTTTTATTTTTATTTTCAGTTCCCAATAACAAATACATTTTAAAATAATTTTATAGAACAGCTAATTCTTTAATATAAACAGTCCGTATTTTATTATTATTTACTCTTAATTACTTTTTCCATAAAAATGTCGTTTGTACTTTGTCAAAAATGTGCAATATTTGAAAAAAACTCAATAAACGTTCGAAAAAATGGAATTTTTTTTTGTTGCT
This sequence comes from Rhagoletis pomonella, assembly GCF_013731165.1. Taxonomy (NCBI): domain Eukaryota; kingdom Metazoa; phylum Arthropoda; class Insecta; order Diptera; family Tephritidae; genus Rhagoletis; species Rhagoletis pomonella. Next base: position 540,445 of record NW_023458579.1, read on the forward strand.
CATATTCTCCATATAAAAAAATCATCGAACATACTTCGTATGGCAGAAAATGACTGACATCGTCAACCAAAAAAATGCCAAAAAACACGAAAAGCCCTAGGTACTTCAAACTTGCACTTTATTTCACTAAAATTTAATGGGCTACAAAACTGCATACCCAATATCGTTATAAGAAACCTAATTAAGAACATCGAAATTTTTGCGAAAGTTTGTTGGTTTTTTTTCAAATATTGCACAAAGTTTGAAACTTGGGTTGATATGTGTTTCGTTAAAGTGCATAGTACATTTTTACGAAAAAATAATTAAGATTAAATAGTAATAAAACAAGTTGTCAAAACTGGTCATTATGTGGGTGTCGTATAGTTATGATAAGCACTAGAATATGTATTATTCTTGACTTTCGTCTTCAACGTCAATGTTTGTTAATTGTGCTTCATTATTATTATTATTATTTTTTATTTACCTAACCAAAGTTTTTATAACTCCAAGTATTTTTCTGTTTTAACACATGCACCCCTTGCAAACTCCATTATGCAAATATTTGTGAGTGCAATTAGCAATATTTTAAGTTAAACTTTAGCTTTTAAAATAGAGTTCTCAAATAGGCGGCGTTGACTTACCTTTTTTTTTGTTTTCATATGTTAATGCTTCAATAAATGCAATTTCTATTTGAATTTATTGTCAGGAATGTATTCCAAGTACCATTAAGTATTTTGAAAACAAAAAAATTTTGACTTTCGTCCAGTTAGATCTGCTATCTGAACCACTGTGCTGCGCCACCTATCGGAAAAGTTAAAAGTTTGTGCACCCCTCCTCCGAAACACCTTTCCAACAAAGCAACAATCGATCGAGTCGGTTAAGAAACAGAGGAGAAAATTGTTTCCAATTCATTCATGCTTGTCTATTTATATATGTATAGATATATGAGAACATATTGCATGGACCTGAATTTGCCATAACTCAACATTGGCTGTCTCCCTTTGATTGTGGAATGAAAGTACATTGTGAAGATACGTTACTATGAATATAGAAGTATTACACATGTACATATATGGTCAAAGTTAACTCCAAATGTTCAATGTGGACGATTGTGTTTTACAAAAAGCTCTTTTTAACCGAATTCACAAAAAGGAGAAAGGTTATAAATTCGTCGGAATATTTTTTTCTTTTTATGTATGTTACCGCATAACTTTGGACCACGTTAACCGATTTCTATAATTATTTTTTAAATGAAAGATGTTACCTCACAGGTGGTCAATATTATATTAGTTTGGTTTAAATCCGATCATCAGATCATGAAGAAATTAACGATAATCTTAAATTTTTATATGAGAACTAGCAAATGTCCGCTTGCTTCGCGGCGCCTAATAAGATCTTTTCGTTGGCCAATTCAAAAATAGCGTTTAAAAGCAAAAACAGTCTGTAAAGTAAACATTTTTAGTTTAAATTGAAGCGGCTCTAAAACGGAATCCTCCTCACACTTATGCCAAGAATAGAAGCGCTGTGATACCATATGGAATACTAATCCCTTTCGATGTAATGCGTTTTACCTATGGTCTTATTTCCACCTGTGAGATCTTTGCCAAGCGTGCGTAATATTCTTCTATGATCCTGCAACTTCAGCATTGGTCAGGTGTACAATGTAAGCCAATAAAAGTCCTTATACGGACACGTAAGAGCACAGATGAGCGTTTTCAATTATAGGAGGGCCAAGAATCCTCGCTGCCACACAGGATGAAAAGTTTCCGCGTACATTGGCTAAATGAGTCGTGTGATCTCATGAATATCGTTCAAATGAAGCCATTGATATACCTATCGTGTTCCTTCTTGGGCAGATGTGGTCGAATCTTTTCTTGTCAATTCTCCACTTTTACAATTCGTCTTAATATTTATGAATTGGTTTCTTTGAGTCTTACTACCGAAATAAGGGCCGCCTCGAGCAACTTTGTCAATCGGAGGTAGATGCAAGATCACGCTTACACAGTCTTACGGTCCTTATATGCATACTTAAATGCATCCTTGATTAAGCCATCTGAAAAGTAAATTCGTCTAAGATAAACATAGGGCCAAAGCGGGGGTTTCTACATATTTCGGGTGCAGCGTCATCTATTGGGTCCCTTTATCCCGAATTATGAATTCCAATCAGATTTTATAAAAAATACGGATTTTCTAAATACCTAAACTCCAGCGGTCAATTTTTAGCAAAGGAATTTTTCATCATACATTAATAAATACGACTTTTATAAGTAACTCTACTCCAGCGCCACCAGCCTGTTTTCTAGTAGGACCATATACATATGCAAGGTATAACCTTAGACAATTTGACTGGGCTCTATTGAGTGGTTTTTGAGTTTAGTCCGAAAAACGGAAAGGG
>NW_023458579.1:542918-543781 GCF_013731165.1 Rhagoletis pomonella
AATTAAACCATAAACTGATCAACCATTGCGAATCAATAAAATTTTCACAAAATTTATGTATACCAAAATCATTCACCTTCAAATTCCAAAAAGTGAACGAAAATCGTATGTACGATAACCAAGTTAATGAGCTTTGCCAGCAGTTATTGTGTATGAGTGTCGCAACAACACCAACAACTACCTTGCAAACAAACGTAAATCTTAGAGAGGTAATACCGGTGAGTGCAAAAGCAGCAACGTCAATAGCAGTGTTGCCGTTTTAGCCCTTTGGTGGCTAAATTTGGCTACCAAATTCTTTTTTTGGCCACAAAAATTTGAAATTGCCCCTAGCCCTTGTTTTAGCCCTTTTCAAAATTTATTCATCATTGACATTCAAATTTTTTTTATGATTTTCATGAATTTAACTCTTCGCTCATAAAGCGAACGCCTTTCCTTTAAGGCAAGTAAACATATTTCTATGTATGTTCCTTACGTTTCTGGGCCGTTATCTTATCCGTTAACGATTTAACTATACTTTAAAATAGGTAAGTTGGTGGCCCTTAATATGCTTTATGTGTTACACAAAAAGTTTTTTTGTTGAATAAAATAGTAATTCTTTTCAGAGTTCATTGTTTTTCTATACCAGTAATTATAGAAAATGTTTGCGTGTGTACTTACATATTTATACTAGCAGTACCCCGGTGTGCTTCTCTACACCAAATATTGAAAAACGAATGAAAAGTCCTGGAATTTTTCTATATGAAAATTTATCATTTGTTTTATTTCAAAATTTTTGATTCTTTATTTTAAATCTTAATCCAACAGATTTGGATTTACAACATTTTTTATTTTTCCATCTTGGGTATGAATAAATAAACAATTTG
>NW_023458579.1:543791-551289 GCF_013731165.1 Rhagoletis pomonella
AGTAATCTACCACAAATATTTCAAGAGATATACCAGATGAAAATTTTAGTTAGTATGGAAGGTGCCACATCCCCTTTTACGAATTCGGGCAAACTTCACATAAACCATCTGCATGATAGCCTGAATATGCCGTATAAATTTGATTGAATTCGGTGAAGCCGTTCTCAAGTTATAAGCTCACACCAAAAAACGTGTACTTATTTGTATACATAAGATACATACATATGCCACGCCCCTTTTCCAAATTTGGGAAAACTCCACATAAAATATCTGCATGATGGCCCGAATATGCCGCATAAATTTGGTTGAATTCGGTGAAGCCGTTCTTAAGTTATATTGTCACACCAAAAACGTTCACTTATTTTTATATTTTAGTTAGTATGGGTGGTGCCACGCCCCCTCTTCCGAATTCGGGAAAACTTCGCATAAACCATCTGCATGATAAATCGAATATGCCACATAAATTTGGTTGAATTCGGTGAAGCTGTTTTCAAGTTATTAGGTCACACCAAAAACGTGCACTTATTTTTATATATAAGATGTAGGTAAAAAAATTTAGCTACCATTTTTAGCCATAACGTCGATTTTTAGCTCTTTTTAAGCTGGAATTTAGCTACCACTAAAAACGTTTCGCGGCAACACTGGTCAATAGCTGAATTACCGACAACAACAACAACACTAACAATGGCTGAAGCGTACCAAAGAAGAGAACGTACAGTGCAAAGCATCAAGTTGGTCGCTCCGTTTAATGGGGACAGAAATTATTTAGCGATGTTTGTTGATTGCATAAATGCACTAATGCCAGCGTCAGCGTCTCTTAGTGAAGACGAAAAACCATTTTATTTTCAATGCATAGTAAGTACTCTTCGTGGCCCGGCATTAGACGTAGTGAGAAGAGAACAACCCACCACATGGGAAGTATTAAGAGCCCTTTTAATTGATGAGTTTGCCGATCCAACACCAGTTACAACTGCAATATTGTTAGTTAATAATATAAAATTTAGAGGTAGTGTTAGACAGCTATGTGAAGAGATAAATGCGGAAATATGTAGAATTAAAGATAGCATAAAATTGAAAGAGACAAGTGCCTTAACAATAAATTTTCTTAGCTCTGAATTAAAACAAATAAGTTTGAAGACTCTCAAGAGAGAGTTGCCCTTTCATTTGGTAGCTTTAATTAATGCTAATATGGTAACGGATCTAAACTCTGCTATTCGAATTTTAAAAGAAAATGATGTTTATGAGAATATTGTAAGTGAAAAAAATATCAAAAGCAAACAAACAAAACAGCATTATTTAAATAATAGAAATTCAAATACGTATTTACCTTCAGCTAATAATAATTTCAATACACAACAATGTACTTCTAACAGTAATAATTTTGCAGATTTGCAAAAATATTATCCTCCTAATAATTGTGGCAATGTTCAACAAATGCCATACTACAATGCCCGTTTTAGCAATAATCCACAAAATCAAACTCATAACACGTCATTAATAAGCAACAACAATTTTGGTAACCCATTGCAAAGCACGCATAATAACCCAGTCGTAAACTCACAGCAGGTATATACTAATAGGGTAAATAATTCAAATCAATCTAGAATAAGACGTTTCGGGAATCCTGAGCCTATGGAGCAGGATAGTGAGAATTTTCGGCTAGAGGCCTCGGATACCTACCAACAGTTGAACTAATTTTCGAAACCCGCCCTTTTAAGTTTCTCGTTGATACAGGATCATCAGTGAGTTTAATTAGATCTAACCTTTTTGCAACTAAAATTTTTGAATCAAAATCAATCACGTTAAAAACTGTAACTGGTGAGATAACACTAAATAAAATTCAAAAGGTATATAATAAAATAGACAAAACTGACTTGGTCTTCTATGTATTCGATTTTTCCACAAAATACGATGGTTTATTAGGGTACAACATACTTCGGCAACTGAACGCTAAAATTGATTTAGTTCGGGAATATATAATCTTAAACGATGTGATCCATAAATTTGTAGATAAGATCGATACAAAACCATCTGCGCTTTTAGAAAGCGTAAATATGATTGGTAAATCCAAAAATCTAGGATTTAGACTCGATCATTTGAACAGAGAAGAGCTTGCCAAATTAAAAAAACTTTTAAACAAATACAAACACATTTTTTATAGAGAAGGTGATACACTAACATTTACAAATAAAATAAAACATAAAATTAAGACCATACATGAGGATCCTATATATGTCAGATCCTACAGGTATCCCCAAATACACAACTTAGAAGTGGACAAACAAATAAAAGAAATGTTGCAGCAGGGTATAATTTGCCACAGTAAGTCACCATATTCTGCACCAATTTGGATTGTTCCAAAGAAATTGGATGCGTCTAAGGTGCAAAAATGGCGAATTGTAGTAGACTATCGAAAGTTGAACGATATCACTGTGAGTGACAAGTATCCCATTCCGATTATGGATGAAGTACTTGACAAACTTGGAAAATGCATGTATTTTAGCACTATCGACTTAACAAAAGGATTCCATCAAATTGAAATGGATTCAGTTGATAGAATGAAAATGGCTTTTTCCACGCAGAACGGGCATTTCGAGTTCTTACGTATGCCGTTCGGGCTTAAAAATGCACCATCGACATTCCAAAGACTGATGAACACAGTCTTGGATGGCTTGATCGGAAAAATCTGTATGGTTTACCTTGACGATATTATTATATTTAGCACCTCGCTTCAAGAGCACATCGAAGCTCTTGAAAAGGTATTCCATAGGCTTGATGAAGCAAATTTAAAAGTACATATCGACAAGACAGAATTTCTGAAGAAAGAAACAGAATTCCTCGGGCACATCGTGACCCTAGAGGGAATCAAGCCTAACCCTAATAAAATTAACTCAATTTTGGAGTACCCATTGCCAAAAACTGAAAAAGAGATTAAGCAGATCTTGGGACTGGTTGGCTTTTATAGGAAATTTATTAGAGATTTTTCTAATATTGCAAAACCTTTAACTAGATGTTTAAAGAAAGGCAACAAAATAATCATAAACAACGAATATAAGAATGCAGTAGATACGCTAAAACTTCTAATTACAAAAGGGCCAATTTTGGCATACCCGGACTATGAAAAGAAATTCACGCTAACTACTGACGCATCGAATGTAGCTCTTGGAGCTGTCTTAAGCCAACAGGGGCACCCTGTATGTTTTGCCAGTCGCACTCTTAACGAGCATGAATTAAATTATTCTACTACAGAGAAGGAGTTGCTGGCCATAGTTTGGGCAACTAAGTATTTTCGCCCATATTTATATGGTAGGAAGTTTGTCATAAATAGCGACCATCGACCACTTCAATGGCTTCACAACTTAAAAGAACCAAACGCTAAATTACAAAGGTGGAAATGGAAACTAAACGAGTTCGACTTTGATATAAAATACATACCAGGAAACGAGAACCATGTCGCTGATGCGTTATCACGAATTGAGCTTAAAGAATGCTTTTATGGTGACACATCATCTAATATAGCTACTATCCATTCAGCAACAGAAGACTCTGAATCTTATATTCCAATCTCATTAAGACCACTTAATGTTTTTAAGCGGCAGCTTAAACTAATTAAAAGCAATGAAAATAGTTCACATACAGAAGAAATATATAAAAACAGTGTTACAACAATAAAGTATATTGACTTGACCACTGATCAAATAAAAGATATAATAAAGACGTTTTTAGTAGGTAAAAGCGTGACTATTTTCATGCCTATTGATGACGATTTCGTGAAATTTCAAAATGTATTTAAAACCCCTATTAATAATAGGCGGCATAGAATTTTACGCGCAACTAAAGAGCTCCAAAACATTAAAGATTTTCCCGAATTTAAAACTAAGGTTCTAGAAATCCATTTGGGAGGGCTTCACCAAGGCATTGAAAAAATTGCTTATCGTTTTAAAAGTAAATTTTACTATCCAAACTCCTTAAAAGAAATTACTAAAATTGTAAATGAATGTGAACTTTGTAATAGGTGCAAATATGATCACATTAGCCACAAACTTCCATTTAAAATAACACCACCTGTTTACGAAACTAGGGAAAAATTTATAATAGATTTTTGGGAATGGGAGAAAAAACACTACCTTACTTGTATCGATTTATATTCAAAATTTGCAACTGCTGAGAAAGTAGAAGCGCTAAATTGGTTAGAGACCAAAAGAGCACTCACAAAAATTTTTAATACAATGGGACCTCCGAAGGTATTAAAAATCGATCAAGACCAAGGCATAAACAACGTAAGTATTAAACATTGGTGTGATCAGCTCAATATTAAGATCGAAGTAACCACAGGAAAAACGGGTATTGCAGATATTGAACGTTTCCACAAAACCCTTAATGAAAAACTTAGAATAATTAATAGCTCAGACGATAAAGAGCTGAAATATATGCAGCTTGAACAAACGCTTTTTACGTACAATCATAGTGTAATACATTCTACGACCGGTGAAACTCCATACAACATTTTTTATAATCGCTTATCCCCTAAGATTAATGCGCAATTAATAAAAGAAAAGAGAATAAATAATGCGAATAAAACACGTAGAGAAAACATCATAGATACTTCATTAATCAATGCGGAAAATACTAGAAAACGCCTAGACAAAACAAAAAATCCATTCCGAAAAGTAGCATTAGTTAAAGCAGAAAATGACAACGAACATTTTATTGTTAAATTTAAGAACCGTAATGTAAGAAAATATAAAAATCAATTTAAAAGAAAGAAACAATTTCGAGAAGATTAAAAATTACTCTACAGTACCTATGTTTAAAATATGTTAAATTTGTTATTGCTATTTTTTAATTGAATTTAATATTAATTTAATTTAACACATCTTTCCTTATATTTGTTTTTCGAGACACAAATGAAATTTGAAGCCACAAACTAAATATGTATAGGAATTTAAGTTTGTAGCTTAAGTCTTTAGTTATACTTATTTCTTTATTGTAAGTCATGACCAATTAATCTAAAATGTTAACTGAAATTAATAAACTTATATCAATAAGGATACTGCTCTTTCTTGTAAAGGGAGGAGTGACATATTGATCTTCCTCTACCGAGAGGGTTCGACTCGCTGCCTTGAGTTTTGCTCAAGTCAGTCGTTAGTCACTATTCAATCAATAAAGTGTTATCTAAAATTAAAGCTTAATAAAAAATGCTTTTTACATATGTACATACACGCATTCATCTGCTAGACGCTATTTAAAGAATTAATATTTTGTATGAATCGAGGAAATAACAGTTTAGCAACAATTTATAAGGAAATAAACTTAATTACTTTAATATAAAAATTTATTTAAAAAAAAAAATATTTTTCCATTTAAAATAATAAAATCTAAGCTAAAAATAAATTAAAAAATATATATTTATTAAAAAAATAGACAAAAATTAAATCAAAAAAGAAAAAAATCTCCACTGCCCCACGACTCGGACTCGAACTCGGCTCTCTCAATTGGCAGTCTAGTGCTTTGCACACTCGGCCATTGCGCCTGATGGGGCAGCGTGAGCAAAATGACATACATAAATGTCTGTTTTTTCCTTTGCACTAACTGATTTCGAATCATCATTCGAAGCTGGCAACGATATTTTCGAGTTCACTCGGATTAAGTGATAGCAATTTTTTCGTATTCGTAGCGAGCATTTGAATTCGTAGATTTTCTACGATGGATTCCATGATAGCCCCGAGTATCTTATATAATAATACGCAAACATGATTTTTGTCGTACACTTTTGAGGTACTTAATCCCCATTGATTTTCATGAAGCTCATATCAAAAGAAAAAGGAGGTGGTGTAAATGTGCCGAATTTAGTTGTTAACCCTGTAAGACCCACCTTGAGCAAAATATTAAAAAAACAAGCTATTAACATGCTTTTTGTGGTACGCTTTTGAGGTACTTAATCCCCATTGATTTAAATGAAAATCATATCAAATATAAGATGAGTTGGTGTAGAAGTGCCTAATTTAGTTTTTAACCATCTAAGAGCCACTCTGAGCAAAATATTAAAAAAAAACCTTTTTACAGTCCTGACGGGAACAAGTTCAGCCCGAATATCAGTTAGAGAAGCAACATGACATCTTATATATTAATACGCAAACATGAATTTTGTGGTACACTTTTGAGGTAGTTAATTCCCATTGATTTAAATGAAACTCATATCAAATGAAAGACGAGTTGGTGTAGATGTGCCAAATTCAGTTGTTAACCCTGTAAGAGAAACTGTGAGCAAAATATTACAAAAAAACTATTAACAGTCCTGATTGGTACAAGTTCAGCCCGAATATCAGTTAGAGAAGCAACATGACATCTTATATATTACTACGCAAATATGATTTTTGTCGTACACTTTTGAGGTACTTAATCCCCATTGATTATCATGAAACTCATATCAAAAGAAAGATGAGGTGGTGTCGACGTGCCGAATATAGTTTATAACCCTCTAAGAGCCACTTTCAGCAAAATATTAAAAAAAAATTATTTACAGTCCTGATTGGAACCAGTTCAGCCCGAATATCGGTTAGGGAAGAAACGTGACATCTTATATATTAATACGCAAACATGATTTTTGTGGTACACTTTTGAGGTACTTAATCCCCATTTATTTAAATGAAACTCATATCAAATGAAAGATGAGTTGGCGTAGAGCTGCCGAATTTAGTTTTTAACCCTCTAAATGCCACTTTGAGCAAAATATTAAAAAAAAATATTTCCAGTCATGATTGGTACAAGTTCAGCCCGAATATCAGCTAAAGAAGCAACATGACATCTTACATATCAATACGCAAACATGATTCTTGTGGTACACTTTTTAGGTACTTAACCCCCATTGATTTCAAAAGAAAGAGGAGGTCGTGCAGATGTGCTGAATTTAGTTTTTACCCCTCTAAGAGCCTCTTTGAGCAAAATATTTAAAAAAATATATTTCCAGTCATGATTGGTACAAGTTCAGTCCGAATATCAGCTAAAGAAGCAACATGACATCTTAAATATCAATACGCAAACATGATTTTTGTGGTACACTTTTTATGTTCTTAACCCCCTTAGATTCCAAAGAAAGAGGAGGAGATGTAGATGAAAATATTAAAACAACACTTTACAGTCATGATTGGTACAAGTTCAGCCCGAATATCAGCTAAAGAAGCAACATGACATCTTATATATCAATACGCAAACATGGTTTTCGTGTTACACTTTTTAGGTACTTAATCCCCATTAATTTCAAAAGAAAGAGGAGGTCGTGTAGATGTGCCGAATTTAGTTTTTAACCCTCTAAGAGCCACTTTGAGCAAAATATTTAAAAAACTATTTCCAGTCATGATTGGTACAAGTTCAGCCCGAATATCAGCTAGAGATGCAACATGACATCTTATGTATTAATACGCAAACGTAATTTTTGTCGTACACTTTTTAGGTACTTAATCCCCATTGATTTTCATGCAACTCATATCAAAAGAAA
>NW_023458579.1:551389-554589 GCF_013731165.1 Rhagoletis pomonella
CCAATTCTGACGGAGCTGGTGGTATTGCTCAACGTCATTTTACACAGCCGTATGAGTTTTGAGGGGATGCCAAATTCAGACATAGCGGCGTATAGGCAACTCCTTTTAGTGCTGTCAAAAGCGGCTTTAAAGTCGACAAATAGGTAAAGGCAAGGTATAACCTCTGAAAATTTAACTGAAATCTATGCAGTAGTTTTTGAGTTAACTCCGAACAACGAAAACGGCTATTATTTTATATATATAGAAAATATATAGATATATATAGAAGATATATGGGAACATATTGCATGGAACTGAATTTGCCATAATTCGACTTTGGAGCCAGCTATCGGGCTCATTTTTGGCAGGTGCATTTATTCTTATGTAGCGAATTCTGAGTTTGAAGCAAATCGAACTATAAATGCGGTTTTTTAGTATAGCTCGACCCCTGCGCCACCTATCGGAAAAGTTAAAAGTTTGTGCACTCCTCTTCCGAAACTTCTTTCAAACAAAGCAACAATCGTTCGAGTCGGTTAAGAAACATAGGAGAAAATTGTTCCCAATTAATTTATGCTTGCCTATTTATATTTAGACTAGTAATGCCCAGTGGTCGAAATTCGACCACATCACTTATTTCATACACTTTTTTATTTTGCTTGTGACGATTTTAAGCTCCATCAGCACCTCTTTTCGTCTATGTCACTAATATTGTTAGGTAAAGTAATCCTATAATTCCTAGGCGCAGAAGGGAGAATTATATTTGTATGAGAATTCGAATGCTTAATAATATATAAGCTCACATGTTGATTCTCTAACTGATATTCGGGCTGAACTTGTACCAATCAGCGCACTTGTGCACAGGGGTATTATAACTTTGTTCACATAACGGTTATTTGTAACAGGCAAAACGAACCGAGATAGATATAGACAAATGTATACATAAATGATCAGAATGAAAAGAGAAACCGATTAAGCGGTGACTGTCTGTCCGTCCGTTCGTCCGTCTGTCCGTCCGTTCGTCCGTCTGTCCGTCTGTGCACACGACAACTCAAGTAAAAATTGAGATATCTTGACGAAACGAAATGACCCAAAATTTTCAAAATCGGTCAATCACTACGCCTACATCCCATATAACAGTAATTTAGAGAAATATGAAATATTCGATAAATCAGTAAATCTTAAAGCTAATTTATTCAAAATTGATGCTTGCAACAATTCTTTACCAAGAAATACATTTTTGATAAAATTTTGGAAAATGGACGTGGCACCGCCCACTTATGATCACATATATGTATTTCGGTAACAGTTGTACCAATTTGTACCAAACTTGGTGTGGTTATTGTGCTTGCCACATAAAAGCAAAAAGTTTACAATTATTGAAATCGGGCTAAAATTACGGCCGCTTTTCATATAAAGGTAAATTTCAGAAATGCTTGAAACTTCAAAATTCCGAAATTTAATGATACTAAAAACAATCTTGAAAAGAAGTAACATTGTTTGGAGTTTTGGAAAATGGGCGTGATATCGCCGACATATCACTATCAGCCGTGCTCCCATTTCCACTTACTTTTGCGATTTGTGTTTTTGGAAAAATCGTATGGTGGTGAATTTTTGCATATTCATGGATAAAAATTGCGGTTATTGGAAACATTACGTGGCACCTCCCACGCAAACCGAATTTTGTATACTGCATATCCCGGAAAATGTTCATGGAAGAGGCCTCGAATTTGGTATGGAGATATTTGAAAGCAATCGCATACTCATTGAGATAAATTGTGGTTATCGGAAAAGGAGGCGTGGCACTTCCCATACACATCGAAATTTTCATACTGCATATCTCTGAATGTTTTCATGGAAGAGTACTGGAACTTGGTATGTACAAGATATATAAAACGTGACTGGTCATGAAGAAAAGTTGGGGCTATTGGAAAAAGGGACGTGGCACCTCCCATGGTAAATTAATCGAAAATGGTATAGAGATATATGAAATCAATCCCATGCTCTTAGAGAAAATTGGGGTTATTTGAAAAGGGGACGTGGCGCCTTCCAACCACACTGAAACTATTACGTATCTTTGTAGGCATGTACAGTTTTGCTAAATTATTTAAGACGGCAAATATGCGTTCTGATAACCACCAAACCGTAATATTAGAAGACAAATGAGTCACTAAAAATCATGAACGTGAACTCTTGGTGAAAATGTTGGACCAAAGTGTCTCAATACACGGTTTTAATTTTAAACTTTTTGGACTACATATATGACCAAACTACATAAATTCAGTTTCAAATACAAACCTTATGAATTAAAAAAAGAGGGTTCATATGTATGTTGGGTTTAGAATTTAAACAGTTCGGTTTAAATTTTAAACCCAAACATTTTCATAATTAAGAATAAAAAATAGAAATAAAATTTCATGCTCCGTCTGATGGGATTGAACCCGGACAGCCTTAGTAGCAACCAATTGTATCAAGCAGCTTTGCACACTCAGCTACAGCCACGCATGTAAATGTGCTTTCATATGTTGAGTTTGAATCAACACCACATTTCGCTGTGTGCAAACATTTTCTATTTCGGTTTAGATCTTAAACCAAAGTTTCTATATATGAAACCTAGAAACTAGAATTAAAACATTTTGGTTTGATTTTGAAACCACGAACTTTTTGGACTAAAACTTGAACCACAATATATTAAAAATTGCTTAAAACTATTGACTGGTTTAAAAAGTAGACTATAAAAGATTTAAAAAGGCAGTAGTCCCAGCACGGTTTAAAAATTAAACCCAAATTTTTGACCGTGTACAAAAAATTTATTTTGGGCGGGGCTGAACTAGTACTGTAAATAGGACTGTAAATAGTGTTTTTTTTATATTTTGCTTAAAGTGGCTCTTGTAGGGTTAAAAACTAAATTCGGCATATCTACGCCAACTCCTCTTTCTTTTGATATGAGTTTCATGAAAATCAATGGGGATTAAGTACCTCAAAAGTGCACCACAATAATCATGTTTGGGTATTAATATATAAGAAGATGTCATGTTGCTTCTGTAGCTGACATTCGCGCTGAACTTGTACCAATCAGGACTGTAACTGTGTTTTTTTTTTAATATTTTGCTGAAAGTTAGAGGGCTAAAAACTAAACTCGGCACATCTACACAACCTCCTCTTTCTTTTAATATAACCTAAAAAGTGTACGACAAAAATTATGTTTGCGTATTAATATATAT